>NC_060195.1:1921556-1954056 GCF_021184085.1 Oncorhynchus gorbuscha | reverse complement strand
ACAGGGTCTCTAGTATCATAACAGGGTCTCTAGTATCATAACAGGGTCTAGTATCATAACAGGGTCTCTAGTATCATAACAGGGTCTCTAGTATCATAACAGGGTCTAACAGGGTCTCTAGTATCATAACAGGGTCTCTAGTATCATAACAGGGTCTCTCTAGTATCATAACAGGGTCTCTAGTATCATAACAGGGTCTCTAGTATCATAACAGGGTCTCTAGTATCATAACAGGGTCTCTAGTATCATAACAGGGTCTCTCTAGTATCATAACAGGGTCTCTCTAGTATCATAACAGGGTCTCTCTAGTATCATAATAGGGTCTCTCTAGTATCATAACAGGGTCTATAGTATCATAACAGGGTCTAGTATCATAACAGGGTCTCTAGTATCATAACAGGGTCTAGTATCATAACAGGGTCTCTAGTATCATAACAGGGTCTCTAGTATCATAACAGGGTCTCTAGTATCATAACAGGGTCTCTAGTATCATAACAGGGTCTCTAGTATCATAACAGGGTCTCTAGTATCATAACAGGGTCTCTAGTATCATAGGGTCTCTATCATAACAGGGTATCATAACTCTCTAGTATCATAACAGGGTCTCTAGTATCATAACAGGGTCTCTAGTATCATAACAGGGTCTCTAGTATCATAACAGGGTCTCTAGTATCATAACAGGGTCTCTAGTATCATAACAGGGTCTCTAGTATCATAACAGGGTCTCTCTAGTATCATAACAGGGTCTCTCTAGTATCATAACAGGGTCTCTCTAGTATCATAACAGGGTCTCTAGTATCATAACAGGGTCTCTAGGGTCTCTAGTATCATAACAGGGTCTCTAGTGTCATAACAGGGTCTCTAGTATCATAACAGGGTCTCCTTAGTCTCTCTAGTATCATAACAGGGTCTCTCTAGTATCATAACAGGTCTCTCTAGTCTCTCTAGTATCATAACAGGATCTCTCTAGTATCATAACAGGGTCTCTAGTCTCTCTAGTATCATAACAGGGTCTCTCTAGTATCATAACAGGATCTCTCTAGTATCATAACAGGGTCTCTAGTCTCTCTAGTATCATAACAGGGTCTCTCTAGTATCATAACAGGGTATCATAACAGGGTCTCTAGTAACAGGGTCTCTAGTATCATAACAGGGTCTCTCTAGTATCATAACAGGGTCTCTCTAGTATCATAACAGGGTCTCTCTAGTATCATAACAGGGTCTCTAGTATCATAACAGGGTCTCTAGTATCATAACAGGTCTCTCTAGTCTCTCTAGTATCATAACAGGGTCTCTCTAGTATCATAACAGGGTCTCTAGTATCATAACAGGGTCTCTAGTATCATAACAGGGTCTCTAGTATCATAACAGGGTCTCTAGTATCATAACAGGGTCTCTAGTATCATAACAGGATCTCTCTAGTCTCTCTAGTATCATAACAGGGGGTATCATAACTCTCTAGTATCATAACAGGGTCTCTAGTATCATAACAGGGTCTCTCTAGTATCATAACAGGGTCTCTAGTATCATAACAGGGTCTCTAGTATCATAACAGGGTCTCTAGTATCATAACAGGGTCTCTAGTATCATAACAGGGTCTCTAGTATCATAACAGGGTCTCTCTAGTATCATAACAGGGTCTCTCTAGTGTCTCTAGTATCATAACAGGGTCTCTAGTATCATAACAGGGTCTCTAGTATCATAACAGGGTCTCTAGTATCATAACAGGGTCTCTAGTATCATAACAGGGTCTCTCTAGTATCATAACAGGATCTCTCTAGTATCATAACAGGGTCTCTAGTCTCTCTAGTATCATAACAGGGTCTCTCTAGTATCATAACAGGGTCTCTCTAGTCTCTCTAGTATCATAACAGGGTCTCTAGTATCAAAACAGGGTCTCTCTAGTATCATAACAGGGTCTCTCTAGTATCATAACAGGGTCTCTAGTATCATAACAGGGTCTCTAGTATCATAACAAGGTCTCTCTAGTGTCTCTAGTATCATAACAGGGTCTCTATAGTATCATAACAGGGTCTCTAGTGTCTCTAGTATCATAACAGGGTCTCTATAGTATCATAACAGGGTCTCTAGTGTCTCTAGTATCATAACAGGGTCTCTAGTGTCTCTAGTATCATAACAGGGTCTCTCTAGTGTCATAACAGGGTCTCTCTAGTGTCTCTAGTGTCATACCAGGGTCTCTAGTATCATAACAGGGTCTCTAGTATCATAACAGGGTCTCTAGTGTCTCTAGTATCATAACAGGGTCTCTAGTGTCTCTAGTATCATAACAGGGTCTCTCTAGTGTCATAACAGGGTCTCTCTAGTGTCTCTAGTATCATAACAGGGTCTCTAGTATCATAACAGGGTCTCTAGTATCATAACAGGGTCTCTAGTATCATAACAGGGTCTCTCTAGTATCATAACAGGGTCTCTCTAGTATCATAACAGGGTCTCTAGTCTCTCTAGTATCATAACAGGGTCTCTCTAGTATCATAACAGGGTCTCTAGTATCATAACAGGGTCTCTCTAGTATCATAACAGGGTCTCTAGTATCATAACAGGGTCTCTAGTATCATAACAGGGTCTCTAGTATCATAACAGGTCTCTCTAGTATCATAACAGGGTCTCTAGTATCATAACAGGGTCTCTCTAGTATCATAACAGGGTCTCTAGTATCATAACAGGGTCTCTCTAGTCTCTCTAGTATCATAACAGGGTCTCTAGTATCAAAACAGGGTCTCTTAGTATCATAACAGGGTCTCTCTAGTATCATAACAGGGTCTCTAGTATCATAACAGGGTCTCTAGTATCATAACAGGGTCTCTAGTATCATAACAGGGTCTCTCTAGTATCATAACAGGGTCTCTCTAGTGTCTCTAGTATCATAACAGGGTCTCTAGTATCATAACAGGGTCTCTCTAGTCTCTCTAGTATCATAACAGGGTCTCTCTAGTATCATAACAGGGTCTCTAGTATCATAACAGGGTCTCTAGTATCATAACAGGGTCTCTCTAGTCTCTCTAGTATCATAACAGGGTCTCTAGTATCATAACAGGTCTCTCTAGTCTCTCTAGTATCATAACAGGGTCTCTAGTATCATAACTCTAGTATCATAACAGGGTCTCTCTAGTATCATAACAGGGTCTCTCTAGTATCATAACAGGGTCTCTAGTATCATAACAGGGTCTCTCTAGTATCATAACAGGGTCTCTAGTATCATAACAGGGTCTCTAGTATCATAACAGGGTCTCTAGTATCATAACAGGGTCTCTAGTATCATAACAGGGTCTCTAGTATCATAACAGGGTGTCTCTAGTATCATAACAGGGTCTCTAGTCTCTCTAGTATCATAACAGGGTCTCTCTAGTATCATAACAGGGTCTCTCTAGTCTCTCTAGTATCATAACAGGGTCTCTAGTATCATAACAGGGTCTCTCTAGTATCATAACAGGGTCTCTAGTATCATAACAGGGTCTCTAGTATCATAACAGGGTCTCTAGTATCATAACAGGGTCTCTAGTATCATAACAGGGTCTCTCTAGTATCATAACAGGGTCTCTAGTATCATAACAGGGTCTCTAGTATCATAACAGGGTCTCTAGTATCATAACAGGGTCTCTCTAGTATCATAACAGGGTCTCTAGTATCATAACAGGGTCTCTAGTATCATAACAGGGTCTCTAGTATCATAACAGGGTCTCTAGTATCATAACAGGGTCTCTAGTATCATAACAGGGTCTCTCTAGTATCATAACAGGGTCTCTCTAGTATCATAACAGGGTCTCTCTAGTATCATAACAGGGTCTATAGTATCATAACAGGGTCTAGTATCATAACAGGGTCTCTAGTATCATAACAGGGTCTAGTATCATAACAGGGTCTCTAGTATCATAACAGGGTCTCTAGTATCATAACAGGGTCTCTAGTATCATAACAGGGTCTCTAGTATCATAACAGGGTCTCTAGTATCATAACAGGGTCTCTCTAGTAATCATAACAGGTCTCTAGTCTCTAGTATCATAACAGGGTCTCTAGTATCATAACAGGGTCTCTAGTATCATAACAGGGTCTAGTATCATAACAGGGTCTCTAGTATCATAACAGGGTCTCTAGTATCATAACAGGGTCTCTAGTATCATAACAGGGTCTCTAGTATCATAACAGGGTCTCTAGTATCATAACAGGGTCTCTAGTATCATAACAGGGTCTCTCTAGTATCATAACAGGGTCTCTAGTATCATAACAGGGTCTCTAGTATCATAACAGGGTCTCTAGTATCATAACAGGGTCTCTAGTATCATAACAGGGTCTCTAGTATCATAACAGGGTCTCTAGTATCATAACAGGGTCTCTAGTATCATAACAGGGTCTCTCTAGTATCATAACAGGGTCTCTCTAGTATCATAACAGGGTCTCTAGTATCATAACAGGGTCTCTAGTATCATAACAGGGTCTCTAGTATCATAACAGGGTCTCTAGTATCTAGTCTCTCTAGTATCATAACAGGGTCTCTCTAGTATCATAACAGGGTCTCTCAGTATCATAACAGGGTCTCTAGTATCATAACAGGGTCTCTAGTATCATAACAGGGTCTCTAGTATCATAACAGGGTCTCTAGTATCATAACAGGGTCTCATAACAGGGTCTCTCTAGTATCATAACAGGGTCTCTCTAGTATCATAACAGGTCTCTAGTATCTAGGGTCTCTAGTATCATAACAGGGTCTCTAGTATCATAACAGGGTCTCTAGTATCATAACAGGGTCTCTAGTATCATAACAGGGTCTCTAGTATCATAACAGGGTCTCTAGTATCATAACAGGTCTCTCTAGTCTCTCTAGTATCATAACAGGGTCTCTCTAGTATCATAACAGGGTCTCTAGTATCATAACAGGGTCTCTAGTATCATAACAGGGTCTCTAGTATCATAACAGGGTCTCTCTAGTATCATAACAGGGTCTCTCTAGTATCATAACAGGGTCTCTCTAGTATCATAACAGGTCTCTCTAGTATCTCTCTAGTATCATAACAGGGTAACTCTCTAGTATCATAACAGGGTCTCTCTAGTATCATAACAGGGTCTCTCTAGTATCATCTCTAGTATCATAACAGGGTCTCTAGTATCATAACAGGGTCTCTAGTATCATAACAGGGTCTCTCTAGTATCATAACAGGGTCTCTCTAGTATCATAACAGGGTCTCTAGTATCATAACAGGGTCTCTAGTATCATAACAGGGTCTCTCTAGTATCATAACAGGGTCTCTCTAGTATCATAACAGGGTCTCTAGTATCATAACAGGGTCTAGTATCATAACAAGGTCTCTCTAGTCTCTCTAGTATCATAACAGGGTCTCTCTAGTATCATAACAGGGTCTCTAGTATCATAACAGGGTCTCTAGTATCATAACAGGGTCTCTAGTATCATAACAGGGTCTCTAGTATCATAACAGGGTCTCTCTAGTATCATAACAGGGTCTCTAGTATCATAACAGGGTCTCTCTAGTATCATAACAGGGTCTCTCTAGTATCATAACAGGGTCTCTCTAGTATCATAACAGGGTCTCTAGTATCATAACAGGGTCTCTAGTATCATAACAGGGTCTCTAGTATCATAACAGGGTCTCTAGTATCATAACAGGGTCTCTAGTATCATAACAGGGTCTCTAGTATCATAACAGGGTCTCTCTAGTATCATAACAGGGTCTCTAGTATCATAACTCTAGTATCATAACAGGGTCTCTCTAGTATCATAACAGGGTCTCTAGTATCATAACAGGGTCTCTAGTATCATAACAGGGTCTCTAGTATCATAACAGGGTCTCTAGTATCATAACAGGGTCTCTAGTATCATAACAGGGTCTCTAGTATCATAACAGGGTCTCTAGTGTCTCTAGTATCATAACAGGGTCTCTCTAGTATCATAACAGGGTCTCTCTAGTATCATAACAGGGTCTCTCTAGTATCATAACAGGGTCTCTAGTATCATAACAGGGTCTCTAGTATCATAACAGGGTCTCTAGTATCATAACAGGGTCTCTAGTATCATAACAGGGTCTCTCTAGTATCATAACAGGGTCTCTAGTATCATAACAGGGTCTCTAGTGTCTCTAGTATCATAACAGGGTCTCTCTAGTGTCATAACAGGGTCTCTAGTATCATAACAGGGTCTCTAGTATCATAACAGGGTCTCTAGTATCATAACAGGGTCTCTAGTATCATAACAGGGTCTCTCTAGTGTCTCTAGTATCATAACAGGGTCTCTAGTATCATAACAGGGTCTCTAGTATCATAACAGGGTCTCTAGTATCATAACAGGGTCTCTAGTATCATAACAGGGTCTCTAGTATCATAACAGGGTCTCTAGTATCATAACAGGGTCTCTCTAGTGTCATAACAGGGTCTCTAGTATCATAACAGGGTCTCTAGTATCATAACAGGGTCTCTAGTATCATAACAGGGTCTAGTATCATAACAATGTCTCTCTAGTATCATAACAGGGTCTCTAGTGTCATAACAGGGTCTCTAGTATCATAACAGGGTCTCTCTAGTGTCTCTAGTATCATAACAGGGTCTCTAGTATCATAACAGGGTCTCTCTAGTGTCTCTAGTATCATAACAGGGTCTCTCTAGTGTCATAACAGGATATCATAACAGGGTCTCTAGTATCATAACAGGGTCTTTCTAGTGTCTCTAGTATCATAACAGGGTCTCTAGTATCATAACAGGGTCTCTCTAGTGTCTCTAGTATCATAACAGGGTCTCTAGTATCATAACAGGGTCTCTCTAGTGTCTCTAGTATCATAACAGGGTCTCTGGTATCATAACAGGGTCTCTAGTGTCATAACAGGGTCTCTCTAGTGTCTCTAGTATCATAACAGGGTCTCTAGTGTCATAACAGGGTCTCTAGTATCATAACAGGGTCTCTAGTATCATAACAGGGTCTCTAGTATCATAACAGGGTCTCTAGTATCATAACAGGGTCTCTAGTATCATAACAGGGTCTCTAGTATCATAACAGGGTCTCTAGTATCATAACAGGGTCTCTAGTATCATAACAGGGTCTCTAGTAGTATCATAACAGGGTCTCTAGTGTCATAACAGGGTCTCTAGTATCATAACAGGGTCTCTCTAGTGTCTCTAGTATCATAACAGGGTCTCTAGTATCATACCAGGGTCTCTAGTATCATAACAGGGTCTCTCTAGTGTCATGACAGGGTCTCTAGTATCATAACAGGGTCTCTAGTATCATAACAGGGTCTCTCTAGTGTAATAACAGGATCTCTCTAGTATCATAACAGGGTCTCTAGTATCATAACAGGGTCTCTAGTGTCTCTAGTCTCATAACAGGGTCTCTAGTATCATAACAGGGTCTCTAGTATCATAACAGGGTCTCTAGTATCATAACAGGGTCTCTAGTATCATAACAGGGTCTCTAGTATCATAACAGGGTCTCTGGTATCATAACAGGGTCTCTCTAGTATCATAACAGGGTCCTATAGTATCATAACAGGGTCTCTATAGTATCATAACATGGTCTCTCTCGTGTCTCTAGTATCATAACAGGGTCTCTATAGTATCATAACAGGGTCTCTAGTCTCTCTAGTACCATAACAGGGTTTCTAGTCTCTCTAGAATCATAACAGGGTCTCTCTCGTGTCTTTAGTGTCATAGCAGTGTCCCTCTAGTGTAATAACAGTGTAGTGTACTAGTGTATATTGCAGTACCACGTCGTGAGCCATGGGAGCGCTGCTGCTGTCCTCTACTCCATTCTCTTCTTCTCTCTGGTACGAATCACTGGTCCCATCTAAAACAACAACACTGTTACACTGGACACTGCTACTGGGGGTGGTTGTGTGTGTGTGTGTGTGTGTGTGTGTGTGTGTGTGTGTGTGTGTGTGTGTGTGTGTGTGTGTGTGTGTGTGTGTGTGTGTGTGTGTGTGTGTGTGTGTGTGTGTGTGTGTGTGTGTGTGTGTGTGTGTGTGTGTGTGTGTGTGCGCGCGCGTCTCACCCTCGGACAGACAGAAGGACGCTCCATCGTTTAGGTTGTCTCCCAACTCTGGTGTTCCAAGCCCCTCCCCATCGGAACTCAGCGCAGAGGGAGACTCCTCCCCTTCCTGTGATGTCAGGAACACGGCCGGCCCACATTTAGGGGACGGGATCTCGATGCCCATCAGACGGTACTTCCTCCTCCGGTTCCCGATCCACGTCTGTCAAACAAATACATCACTTTAAAAAATGAAGGACAGCCACACATTCTAGGAGCTCAGATGCAAAAATATTTACAGTTGAAGTGGGAAGTTTACATACATTTACATACTTAGCCAAATACATTTAAAGTCAGTTTCTCACAATTCCTGACATTTAATTAGTAAAAATTCCCTGTCTTAGGTCAGTTACATCACCACTTTATTTAAAGAATGTGAAATGTCAGAATAATAGTAGAGAGAATGATTTATTTCAGCTTTTATTATATTCATCACATTCCCAGCGGGTCAGAAGTTAACATACAAACGTTTTGAGAATGACATAAATATTAATTTTCACAAGGTCTGCTGCCTCAGTTTGAATGATGGCAATTTGCATATACTCCAGAATGTTATGAAGAGTGATCAGATGAATTGCAATTAATTGCAAAGTCCCTCTTTGCCGTGCAAATTAACTGAATCCCCCAAAAAGGTTTCCACTACATTTCAGCCCTGCCACAAAAGGACCAGCTAACATCATGTCAGTGATTCTCTCGTTAACACAGGTGTGAGTGCTGACGAGGACAAGGCTAGAGATTACTCTGTCATGCTGATTGAGTTCGAATAACAGACTGGAAGCTTCAAAAGGAGGGTGGTGCTTGGAATCATTGTTCTTCCTCTGTCAACCATGGTTACCTGCAAGGAAACACGTGCCGTCATCGTTGCTTTGCACAAAAAGGGCTTCACAGGCAAGGATATTGCTGCCAGTAAGATTGCAACTAAATCAACAATTTATCGGATCATCAAGAACTTCAAGGAGAGCGGTTCAATTGTTGTGAAGAAGGCTTCAGGGCGCCCAAGAATGTCCAGCAAGCGCCAGGACCGTCTCCTAAAGTTGATTCAGCTGTGGGATCGGGGCACCACCAGTACAGAGCTTGCTCAGGAATGGCAGCAGGCAGATGTGAGTGCATCTGCACGCACAGTGAGGTGAAGACTTTTGGAGGATGGCCTGGTGTCAAGAAGGGCAGCAAAGAAGCCACTTCTCTCCAGGAAAAACATCAGGGACAGACTGATGTTCTGCAGAAGGTACAGGGATTGGACTGCTGAGGACTGGGGTAAAGTCATTTTCTCTGATGAATCCCCTTTCCGATTGTTTGGAGCATCCAGAAAAAAGTTTGTCCGGTGAAGACAAGGTGAGCGCTGCCATCAGTCCTGTGTCATGCCAACAGTAAAGCATCCTGAGACCATTCATGTGTCTGGTTGCTTCTCGGCCAAGGGAGTGGGCTCACTCACAATTTTGCCTAAGAACACAGCCATGAATAAAGAATGGTACCAACACATCCTCCGAGAGCAACTTCTCCCAACCATCCAGGAATAGTTTGGTGACAAACAGCATGATTCCAGCATGATTCCATCATGATTTCCAGCATGATAGAGCACCTTGCCATAAGGCAAAAGTGATAACTAAGTGGCTCGGGGAACCAAACAAACATTGATATTTGGGTCCATGGCCAGGAAACTCCCCAGACCCTAATCCCATTCAGAACTTGTGGTCAATCCTCAAGAGGTGGTGGATGGACAAACAAAAACCCACAAATTCTGACAAACTCCAAGCATTGATTATGCAAGAATGGGCTGCCATCAGTCAGGATGTGGCACAGAAGATCATTGACAGCATGCCAGGGCGGATTGCAGAGGTCTTGAAAAAGAAGGGTCAACTCTGCAAATATTGACTATTTGCATCAACTTCATGTAATTGTCAATAAAAGCCTTTGACACGTATGAAATGCTTGTAATTACACTTCAGTATCCATAGTAACATCTGATAAATATCTAAAGACACTGAAGCAGCAAACTTTGTGGAAATTAATATTTGTGTCATTCTCAAAACGTTTGACCAGGACTGTACATGCAATTAGTATTTGGTAGCATTGCCTTTAAATTGTTTAACTTGGGTCAAACGTTTCTGGGAGGCTTCCACAAGCTTCCCACAATAAGTTGGGTGAATTTTGGCCCATTCCTCCTGACAGAGCTGGTGTAACTGAGTCAGGCTTGTAGGCCTCCATGCTCGCACACACTTTTTCAGTTCTTCCCAAAAATGTTCTATAGGATTGAGGTCAGGACTTTGTGATGGCCACTCCAATACCTTGACTTGTCCTTAAGCCATTTTGCCACAACTTTGGAAGAATGCTTGGGGTCATTGTTCATTTGGAAGACCCGTTTGACACCAAGCTTTAACTTCCTGACTTATGACTTGAGATGTTGCTTCAATATTTCCACGAAAATGATATTTCCTCATGATGCCATCTATTTTGTGAAGTGCACCAGTCACTCCTGCAGCAAAGCACCCCCTGTGCTTCCCCCACGGTTGGGATGGTATTCTTCAGCTTGCAAGCCTCCCCCCATTTTACCTCCAAACATAATGATGGTCATTATGGCCAAACAGTTCTATTTTTGTTTCATCAGACCAAAGGACATTTCTCCAAAAAGTACGATCTTTGTCCCCATGTACAGTTGCAGTTGCAAACCGTAGTCTGGCTTTTTTATGGCGGTTTTGGAGCAGTGACTTCTTCCTGTGTCACGCCCTGGTCGAAGTATTTTGTGTTTATCTTCATTTATTTGTTCATAATATATAATAATAATATATGCCATTTAGCAGACGCTTTTATCCAAAGCGACTTACAGTCATGTGTGCATACATTCTACGTATGGGTGGTCCCGGGGATCGAACCCAAGTCAACCCAACCCAAGAACCCAAGTTGTTCAAGTCTATGGCTGTCTGAAGTGGTTCACAATCAGAGGCAGATGTTTATCGTTGTCTCTGATTGGGAACCATATTTAGGCAGCCATATTCTTTGAGCGTTTCGTGGGTGATTGTCCTTAGTGTCCTTGTTCCGGTCTCTGTGTTAGTTTACACAAGTATAGGCTGTTTCGGTTTTCGTTACGTTTATTGTTTTTGTAGTGTTTGTGTTTATTCGTGTTTACGTTGTTTAAACAAACGTTCTTTGTTTTGTAGTGTTTGTATTGATTTGTGTTTTACGTGTGTTTATTAAACATGGGTCACAATCTACACGCTGCATTTTGGTCCGACTCTCCTTCACCACAAGAGAACCGTTACACAGTGCATTCTTCCTCCCTGAGCAGCCTTTCAGATTCTGTCGATAGAGGACTCGTTTTACTGTGGATATAGATACGTTTGTACCTGTTTCCTCCAGCATCTTCACAAGGTCTTTTGCTGTTGTTCTGGGATTGATTTGCACTTTTCACACCAAAGTACGTTCATCTCTAGGAGATAGAACGCGTCTCTTTCCTGAGCGGTGTGACGGCTGTGTGGTCCCATGATGTTTATATTTGCGTACGAACGTGGTATCTTCAGGCATGTGGATTGCTCCCAAGGATGAACCAGATGTGTGGAGGTCTACAATTTTTATTCTGAGGTCTTGGCTGATTTCTTTGGATTTTCCCATGATGTCAAGCAAAGAGGCACTGAGTTTGAAGGTAGGCCTTGAAATACATCCACAGGTACACCTCCAATTGACTCAAATGATGTCAATTAGCCTATCAGAAGCTTCTAAAGCCATGATATTTTCTGGAATTTTCCAAGCTGTTTAAAGGAACAGTCAACTTAGTGTATGTAAACTTCTGACCCACTGGAATTGTGATACAGTGAATTATAACTTAAATAATCTGTCTGTAAACAATTTTAGTAAAACTTACTTGTGCACAAAGTAGATGTCCTTACCGACTTGCCAAAACTATAGGTTTGTTAACAAGAAATTTGTGGAGTGGTTGAGAAACGAGTTTTAATGACTCCAACCTCAGTGTATGTAAACTCCCCACTGTAGGTCCAACGCGTCATCAGGGTATAATGACAAACACTGTGGGGTGACTCATTATATCGTGTCAAAGGACACAACAGGTGTCTGTAATCATGGCCGGGTGTGGCCTGATATCATTGGTTTATTCTCATATATTAAATATTAAAATAGCATACAAAAAAACTAATGATTGCGTATGATCATAGATCAGTTTGGTTGCATAAGCAGACAGACATTTAGAATAGCAAAATCACAATAATCACAAGAATGGCTTCAGATCAAAGTTTACGTTGAGACCGAAAGAGGTCTTTATATTAAAGATCCAGGCAGCCTCTCGTTTTAACATTGTCGAGGTCACCACCGTCTGTCGAAACATTGGACAGAAATATTTTTGTATCTGAGCTCCTAGAGTGCGGCTCTCCTTTATTTTTTAAGTGTTCCACTCCTCTACCCAGCACCTCGCCTAAATAGGCGTGCGTTTCCTTCGCCTCTAAATCAAACACATCACAAAATATAATATACGGTTAAGATACACATCTGTCAATCAAACACAACTAATGTTAATACAGTGCAACACTCAAAGGGAGTGTGTGATTGGCTGATACAGCTGAGAGGAAGCCTCTGATTGGTTGCTACCTTGACTATCTCAGTGTCTACGTTGAGCTGATTGGCTGCTGCGTTGATCTTCTCTCTGCAGACAGAACCCAGACTGGTCATCCCTCGGTCCCAGTACCGCTTCAACTGGCCCAGGTCCACATCACTGAACTGGGTCCTGTCCTGTAGCTACACACACACTATACATTATAGACACATGAAAGATTATGGAACAGTATAGGTGGTCTGATGGTGACAGTGCTCTAATCTCCTAAAGACTGCTAGATGAAGACTTACAGTTCTCTTCCTGGAGTTACTGATGAGCCACGGAGCAGAGGGACTGACTGGAACCTAGACAGGGGAGGAGACGAGAGGAGGATAGAGGAGACGAGAAGAGGATAGAGGAGACGAGAAGAGGAAAGAGCAGGAGAGGGGAGGAGACGAGAGGAGGATAGAGGAGACGAGAAGAGGATAGAGGAGACGAGAGGAGGATAGAGGAGACGAGAAGAGGAAAGAGGAGAAGAGGAAAGAGGAGGAGAGGCAACAAGAAGTATAAAAAGGAGGAGAGTTACTGATGAGCAATGGAAAGGCTGACTGGAACCGAGACAGATAACAGGAGAGGAGGAGAGTTACTGAAGAGCAATGGAAAGGCTGACTGGAACCGAGACAGATAACAGGAGAGGAGGAGAGTTACTGAAGAACAATGGAAAGGCTGACTGGAACCGAGACAGATAACAGGAGAGGACTGCATGTACAGAACAGTAGGAAACCTTCAGTCTAAAATTATTCATATCCCCTACCTGTATGCTGGGTTATGCAATAGGAGAGGACTGTAGTGTTGTAGTAACTGGGTAGTAGTAGTAGTAGTAGTAGTAGTAGTAGTAGTAACAGTAACCCCTACCTGTATACTAGGAGAGGTCTGTAGTGTTGTAGTAACTGGGTAGTAGTAGTAGTAGTAGTAACAGTAACCCCTGCCTGTATACTAGGAGAGGTCTGTAGTGTTGTAGTAACTGGGTAGTAGTAGTAGTAACAGTAACCCCTACCTGTATACTAGGAGAGGACTGTAGTGTTGTAGTAACAGGGTAGTAGTAGTAGTAGTAGTAGTAGTAGTAGTAGTAATAGTAGTAGTAACAGTAAACCCTACCTGTATACTAGGAGAGGTCTGTAGTGTTGTAGTAACTGGGTAGTAGTAGTAGTAGTAGTAACAGTAACCCCTACCTGTATACTAGGAGAGGTATGTAGTGTTGTAGTAACTGGGTAGTAGTAGTAGAAGTAACCCCTACCTGTATATTAGGAGAGGTCTGTAGCGGTGTAGTAACTGGGTAGTAGTAGTAGTAGTAGAAGTAGTAGTAGTAGTAGTATTAGTAGTAACAGTAACCCCTACCTGTATACTAGGAGAGGTCTGTAGCGGTGTAGTAACTGGGTAGCTGTCCTGAGAATATGGACCAGGCCTGGAGCTGCTGAGGACCAGTGAGGGGGATGTGAGGACTCTCTCCCCAGATCCCAATCCCCTGCTGGGGCTGTCCCTCACCCCCTGGCCTCTCTGGTGGTCCCCATGGGCTGTGGCAGCCATGTTGGATAACTCTTCCTCCCTCCGCCACTCATCCTCTTCATCACCCGTCTCCATGGCGATAGAGAGGCAACCAATAGTGTCCGAGGGGTGGGGAGTCTGTCTGTGTTTCTCCAGCCTGCTCCTATCAGAAGGCTGTCCTTGTCCTAATCCCTCCCCTTCCCCCCTCTCTGATAGGCTGAAGACCTGATTAATGCGGGGGGAGTGGTCTGAAGGGGGAGGGATGGGGTGAGGAGGGGGGGAGGGACGGGGCCTGGAGAGATGAGGTGGGAGAGTCTGGTGGTTGGGTTGAGGCCTGGGCTGGGGCTGGGAGGGAGAGGGCCAGGGGCCAGACTGGAGAGAACCATACTGTCTAGCCCAGCTCCGAGGTACCCCCCCCCCTACCCCGGCCACTCCTGCTGCCCCCCCGGCCCTGGCCCCACTTGTGGGGAAACCCACCCTCTTGGACATGCTGTTGATGGGGGGGCCGGGGGGTGAGGAGGAGGGGGGTGAGGAGAAGGAGGGGGAAGAGGAGAGGGAGGGGGTTTTATAGTGAGGAAGTGACATGGTACCCAATCTGGAGTGGAGCTGGAGAGGGGAGGAGACAGAACTGTTACTCCTGTGCTGTGATTGGTTAAGCAGAGTTTGATGGACATGTGCAGGCAGCTCAGAGTCAGAAGGGAGGGGCTTAACAGTGGGCCGGGAACTAGAGGCGGAGCCTAGAGAGTAAATCCCAGTCAGGATGACATCATTGTTGTTGTTGACAGAGCTAAGCGGAGAGGAAGAAGAAGAGGAGGAAGAGGAAGGGAGGAGATGGGAGGAGCCTCTCTGGATGTTCCGAGCCGCCGCCATCTCTGCTGTCAGCATGGCGCCCGCGACTAAAGCCCCGCCTGCTAGTGTGTGATTGGAGAGAGCTACCCCAGCCACGCCGTGATTGGACAGAGCTCCCCCAACCATGCTGTGATTCGATAAGGAGTGGGATACGCCCGCATTCTGGTCATTCCTCGAGGCCAGCTTCCGTCTCTTGTTCCCCACCCAGGTCTGGAGAGAGACAGACACATAGTTAACACTACCACTGCTACAACATCACCCAGGTCTGGAGAGACAGACAGACACATGGTAGTAGTAGTAGTCTAGTAGTAGTAGTAGTACTACTACTATAGTAGTAGTACTATGGTAGTAGTAGTAGTAGTAGTAGCAGCAGTAGTAACAGTGACAGTAGTAGTAGTAGTACTATAGTAGTAGTACTATGGTAGTAGTAGTAGTAGTACTATAGTAGTAGTAGTACTATGGTCATAGTAGTAGTACTATAGTAGTAGTAGCAGTAGTAGTAGTAGTATTAGTAGCAGTAGTAACAGTAACATTAGTAGCTGTAACATTAGTAACAGTAGTATTAGTAGCAGTAGTAACAGTAGTAGTAGCAGTAGTAGTAGCAGTAGTAGTAGTTTTGTTAACTATGTGTCTCTCTCCAGAACTGGGTGATGTTATTGTAGTAGTATTAGTAGTGTTAACTATGTGTCTCGCTCCAGAATTGGGTGATGTTGTTGGATTAGACATTGAATTGATGTGTGTGCCCATTGGGTACTTAATGTGTTAATGATTCATCTGGGTAGAAGGAACGTCACGTGAAAATATATTTCACTTGAGGAAAGTTATTTGGCATTTTCTTAGGATCCCCATTAGCTGTTCCTAAAGCAGCAGCTACTCTTCCTGGGGTCCACACAGAACATGACATAATACAGAACATTAATAGACAAGAACAGCTCAAGAACAGAACTACATTAATTTTAAAAAGGCACACATAGCCTACATATAAATACATACACACAAACTATCTAGGTCAAATAGGGGAGAGGTGTTGTGCCGTGAGGTGTTACTTTATCTGGTTTTTGAAACCAGGTTTGCTGTTTATTTGAGCAATATGAGACAGAAGGAAGTCCCATGCTTGGTTGGATCTGCTCTGGATTTGGGGACTATGAAAAGACCCCTGGTGACATGTCTGGTGGGGTAAGTGTGTGTGTGTCAGAGCTGTGTGTAAGTTGACTATGCAAACAAGTTGGGATCAAATCAAAGTGTATTTGTCACGTGCCCCGAATACAACCTTACAGTGAAATGCTTACTTACAGGCTCTAACCAATGGTGCAGGGAAAACAGGTATGTTTGTGTGTAGGTAAGTAAAGAAATAAAACAACAGTAAAAAGACATTTGAAAATAAGAGTAGCAAGGCTATATACAGACACCTGTTAGTCAGGCAGATTGAGGTAGTATGTACATGTAGATATCGTTATTTTCAACACACGTTATCTCCAACACATGAATGTTTCTTATAAAAAAGAAGAAGTGATGCAGTCAGTCTCTCCTCAGCTCTTAGCCAAGAGAGACTGGCAGCATAGTATTTATATCAGCCCTGTGATTACAATGAAGAGCAGAACGTTCCGCTCTGCTCTGGACCAGCTGCAGCTTTACTAGGTCTTTCCTTGCAGCACTGGACCACACGACTGAACAATAATCAAGATAAAACCAAACTAGAGCCTGCAGAACTTGCTTTTTGGAGTGTGGTGTCAAAAAAGAAAAGCAGAGCATCTCTTTATTACGGACAGACCTCTCCCGATCTTTATAACCATTGAATCTATATGTTTTGACCATGACAGTTTACAATCTGAGGTAACGTCAAGTAATTTAGTCTCCTCAATTTATTCAACAGCCACACCATTCATTACCAGATTCAGCTGAGGTCTAGCACTTAAGGAATGATTTGAACAAAATACAACGCTCTTAGTTTTAGAGATGTTCAGGACCAGTTTATTACTGGCCACCCATTCCAAAACAGACTGGAACTCTTTGTTAAGGGTTTCAGTGACTTCATTAGCTGTGGTTGCTGATGTGTATATGGTTGAATCATCAGCATACATGCTTTGTTTAATGCCAGTGGCAGGTCATTGGTAAAAATAGAAAAGAGTAGAGGGCCTAGAGAGCTGCCCTGTGGTACACCAAACTTTACATGTTTGACATTAGAGAAGCTTCCATTAATGAAAACCCTCTGAGTTCAATTAGATAGATTGCCATATCGTGGATTTAGAGCTGAGATTGAAAAGCCATATGTTTTTTTCAACAACAGTTTCTGGTCAATAATATCAAAAGGCTGCACTGAAATCTAACAGTACCGCTCCCACAGTCGTCTTGTTATCAATTCCTTTCAACCAATCATCAGTCATTTGTGTCAGTGCAGTACATGTTGAGTCACCTTCTCTATAAGCATGCTGAAAGTCTGTTGTTCATTTGTTTACAGAGAAATAGCATTGTATTTGGTCCCCAAAAATTCCATCAGTTTGCTAAGAGCTGGCAGCAAGCTTAAAGGTCTGCTGTTAGAACCAGTAACGGCCGCTTTTACCACTCTTGGGCAGCGGAATTACTTTGGTTTCCGTCCAGGCCTGAGGACAAATACTTTCCTCTAGGCTCAGATTAAAAAATATGACAGATAGGAGTGGCTATAGAGTCAGCTACCATCCTCAGTAGCTTTCATCTAAATTGACAATGCCAGGAGGTTTGTCATTATTGATCGATAACAATCTTTTCACCTCTCCCACACTAACTTTACAAAATTCAAACTTGACCAGCTTTTCTTTCATTATTTGTTTTTAAATGCATGAATACAATTTCTCACTGTTTGTTATTGGCATTTCCTGCCTAAGTTTTCCCACTTTGACAATGAAGTAATCATTAAAATAACTGGCAAATTAAAATGGTTTTGTGATGAATAAGCCATCTGATTGGATGAAAGATGGAGTGGAATTTGTCTTTCTGTCCATAATTTCATTTAAAGAACTCCATCATTATTTATATCATTGATCTTGGCTTCATAATACAGTTTCTTCTTATTTTTATTGAGTTTAGTCACATAACAATTTGCAGTAATTAAGTCAGTCAGCTCCTCATTAATCACATCAGAGAAACAAATATTTTAAACATCATCCACATAAGAGTCACAGCAAAATCTTTTGTATGATCTCTTATACACTATTTTAGGCCCAGCTATTGGAACTTTGGCTTTCCTGCATATAGCCACTATATTGTGATCACTGCATCCAATGGGGACGGATACAGCTTTAGAACAAAGTGCTACAGCATTAGTAAAAATGTGATCAATGTGGATGATGTTGTTCCTGTGGTGTTTGTAAACACCCTGGTAGGTTAATTAATAACTGTAACTGGTTACAAGGAGAAGCTTCCTCTTGAGCAGACAGCTTGATGAAAATCAGTCAATTAGAAGATGCATTAGAAGATAACAGCTAATAGATAAATACCCTGCATTAGAGGATAACAGTTGATGGATAAATACCCTGCACTAGAGGATAACAGCTGATAAATACCCTGCACTAGAGGATAACAGCTGATGGATAAATACCCTGCACTAGAGGATAACGGCTGATGGATATATACCCTGCACTAGAGGATAACAGGTGATAAATACCCTGCATTAGAAGATAACAGCTAATAGATAAATACCCTGCATTAGAGGATAACAGCTGATGGATAAATACCCTGCACTAGAGGATAACAGCTGATAAATACCCTGCACTAGAGGATAACAGCTGATGGATAAATACCCTGCACTAGAGAATAACAGCTGATAAATACCCTGCACTAGAGGATAACAGCTGATAAATACCCTGCACTAGAGGATAACAGCTGATAAATACCCTGCACTAGAGGATAACAGCTGATGGATAAATACCCTGCACTAGAGGATAACAGCTGATAAATACCCTGCACTAGAGGATAACAGCTGATAAATACCCTGCACTAGAGGATAACAGCTGATAAATACCCTGCACTAGAGGATAACAGCTGATAAATACCCTGCACTAGAGGATAACAGCTGATAAATACCCTGCATTAGAGGATAACAGCTGATGGATAAATACCCTGCATTAGAGGATAACAGCTGATGGATAAATACCCTGCACTAGAGGATAACAGCTGATGGATAAATACCCTGCATTAGAGGATAACAGCTAATGGATAAATACCCTGCATTAGAGGATAACAGCTGATGGATAAATACCCTGCACTAGAGGATAACAGCTGATGGATAAATACCCTGCACTAGAGGATAACAGCTGATAAATACCCTGCATTAGAGGATAACAGCTAATAGATAAATACCCTGCACTAGAGGATAACAGCTGATGGATAAATACCCTGCATTAGAGGATAACAGCTAATAGATAAATACCATGCACTAGAGGATAACAGCTGATGGATAAATACCCTGCACTAGAGGATAACAGCTGATAAATACCCTGCACTAGAGGATAACAGCTGATGGATAAATACCCTGTACTAGAGGATAACAGCTGATAAATACCCTGCATTAGAGGATAACAGCTGATGGATAAATACCCTGCATTAGAGGATAACAGCTGATGGATAAATACCCTGCACTAGAGGATAACAGCTGATGGATAAATACCCTGCATTAGAGGATAACAGCTGATAAATACCCTGCAGTAGAGGATAACAGCTGATAAATACCCTGCACTAGAGGATAACAGCTAATAGATAAATACCCTACACTAGAGGATAACAGCTGATAAATACCCTGCACTAGAGGATAACAGCTAATTGATAAATACCCTGCATTAGAGGATAACAGCTGATGGATAAATACCCTGCACTAGAGGATAACAGCTAATAGATAAATACCCTGCACTAGAGGATAACAGCTAATAGATAAATACCCTGCATTAGAAGATAACAGCTAATAGATAAATACCCTGCATTAGAGGATAACAGCTGATGGATAAATACCCTGCACTAGAGGATAACAGCTGATAAATACCCTGCACTAGAGGATAACAGGTGATAAATACCCTGCACTAGAGGATAACAGCTGATGGATAAATACCCTGCATTAGAGGATAACAGCTAATAGATAAATACCCTGCATTAGAAGATAACAGCTAATAGATAAATACCCTGCATTAGAGGATAACAGCTGATGGATAAATACCCTGCACTAGAGGATAACAGCTGATAAATACCCTGCACTAGAGGATAACAGCTGATGGATAAATACCCTGCACTAGAGGATAACAGCTGATAAATACCCTGCACTAGAGGATAACAGCTGATAAATACCCTGCACTAGAGGATAACAGCTGATAAATACCCTGCACTAAAGGATAACAGCTGATAAATACCCTGCATTAGAGGATAACAGCTGATGGATAAATACCCTGCATTAGAGGATAACAGCTGATGGATAAATACCCTGCACTAGAGGATAACAGCTGATGGATAAATACCCTGCATTAGAGGATAACAGCTAATGGATAAATACCCTGCATTAGAGGATAACAGCTGATGGATAAATACCCTGCACTAGAGGATAACAGCTGATGGATAAATACCCTGCACTAGAGGATAACAGCTGATAAATACCCTGCATTAGAGGATAACAGCTAATAGATAAATACCCTGCACTAGAGGATAACAGCTGATGGATAAATACCCTGCATTAGAGGATAACAGCTAATAGATAAATACCATGCACTAGAGGATAACAGCTGATGGATAAATACCCTGCACTAGAGGATAACAGCTGATAAATACCCTGCACTAGAGGATAACAGCTGATGGATAAATACCCTGTACTAGAGGATAACAGCTGATAAATACCCTGCATTAGAGGATAACAGCTGATGGATAAATACCCTGCATTAGAGGATAACAGCTGATGGATAAATACCCTGCACTAGAGGATAACAGCTGATGGATAAATACCCTGCATTAGAGGATAACAGCTGATAAATACCCTGCACTAGAGGATAACAGCTGATAAATACCCTGCACTAGAGGATAACAGCTAATAGATAAATACCCTACACTAGAGGATAACGGCTGATAAATACCCTGCACTAGAGGATAACAGGTGATAAATACCCTGCACTAGAGGATAACAGCTAATAGATAAATACCCTGCATTAGAGGATAACAGCTGATGGATAAATACCCTGCACTAGAGGATAACAGCTAATAGATAAATACCCTGCACTAGAGGATAACAGCTAATAGATAAATACCCTGCATTAGATGATAACAGCTGATGGATAAATACCCTGCACTAGAGGATAACAGCTAATAGATAAATACCCTGCATTAGAGGATAACAGCTGATGGATAAATACCCTGCATTAGAGGATAACAGCTGATGGATAAATACCCTGCACTAGAGGATAACAGCTGATAAATACCCTGCACTAGAGGATAACAGCTGATAAATACCCTGCACTAGAGGATAACAGCTGATAAATACCCTGCATTAGAGGACAACAGCTGATGGATAAATACCCTGCATTAGAGGATAACAGCTGATGGATAAATACCCTGCACTAGAGGATAACAGCTGATGGATAAATACCCTGCATTAGAGGATAACAGCTAATGGATAAATACCCTGCATTAGAGGATAACAGCTGATGGATAAATACCCTGCACTAGAGGATAACAGCTGATGGATAAATACCCTGCACTAGAGAATAACAGCTGATAAATACCCTGCATTAGAGGATAACAGCTAATAGATAAATACCCTGCACTAGAGGATAACAGCTGATGGATAAATACCCTGCATTAGAGGATAACAGCTAATAGATAAATACCCTGCACTAGAGGATAACAGCTGATGGATAAATACCCTGCACTAGAGGATAACAGCTGATGGATAAATACCCTGCATTAGAGGATAACAGCTGATGGATAAATACCCTGCATTAGAGGATAACAGCTGATGGATAAATACCCTGCATTAGAGGATAACAGCTAATAGATAAATACCCTGCACTAGAGGATAACAGCTGATGGATAAATACCCTGCATTAGAGGATAACAGCTAATAGATAAATACCATGCACTAGAGGATAACAGCTGATGGATAAATACCCTGCACTAGAGGATAACAGCTGATAAATACCCTGCACTAGAGGATAACAGCTGATGGATAAATACCCTGTACTAGAGGATAACAGCTGATAAATACCCTGCATTAGAGGATAACAGCTGATGGATAAATACCCTGCATTAGAGGATAACAGCTGATGGATAAATACCATGCACTAGAGGATAACAGCTGATGGATAAATACCCTGCATTAGAGGATAACAGCTGATAAATACCCTGCAGTAGAGGATAACAGCTGATAAATACCCTGCACTAGAGGATAACAGCTAATAGATAAATACCCTACACTAGAGGATAACAGCTGATAAATACCCTGCACTAGAGGATAACAGCTAATAGATAAATACCCTGAATTAGAGGATAACAGCTGATGGATAAATACCCTGCACTAGAGGATAACAGCTAATAGATAAATACCCTGCACTAGAGGATAACAGCTAATAGATAAATACCCTGCATTAGATGATAACAGCTGATGGATAAATACCCTGCACTAGAGGATAACAGCTAATAGATAAATACCCTGCATTAGAGGATAACAGCTGATGGATAAATACCCTGCACTAGAGGATAACAGCTGATGGATAAATACCCTGCACTAGAGGATAACAGCTGATGGATAAATACCCTGCACTAGAGGATAACAGCTGATGGATAAATACCCTGCACTAGAGGATAACAGCTGATGGATAAATACCCTGCATTAGAGGATAACAGCTGATGGATAAATACCCTGCATTAGAGGATAACAGCTGATGGATAAATACCCTGCACTAGAGGATAACAGCTGATGGATAAATACCCTGCACTAGAGGATAACAGCTGATGGATAAATACCCTGCACTAGAGGATAACAGCTGATGGATAAATACCCTGCATTAGAGGATAACAGCTGATAAATACCCTGCATTAGAGGATAACAGCTGATGGATAAATACCCTGCACTAGAGGATAACAGCTGATGGATAAATACCCTGCACTAGAGGATAACAGCTGATGGATAAATACCCTGCACTAGAGGATAACAGCTGATGGATAAATACCCTGCATTAGAGGATAACAGCTGATGGATAAATACCCTGCATTAGAGGATAACAGCTGATGGATAAATACCCTGCACTAGAGGATAACAGCTGATGGATAAATACCCTGCACTAGAGGATAACAGCTGATGGATAAATACCCTGCACTAGAGGATAACAGCTGATAAATACCCTGCACTAGAGGATAACAGCTGATAAATACCCTGCACTAGAGGATAACAGCTGATAAATACCCTGCACTAGAGGATAACAGCTGATGGATAAATACCCTGCACTAGAGGATAACAGCTGATGGATAAATACCCTGCACTAGAGGATAACAGCTGATAAATACCCTGCACTAGAGGATAACAGCTGATAAATACCCTGCACTAGAGGATAACAGCTGATAAATACCCTGCACTAGAGGATAACAGCTGATAAATACCCTGCATTAGAGGATAACAGCTGATGGATAAATACCCTGCATTAGAGGATAACAGCTGATGGATAAATACCCTGCACTAGAGGATAACAGCTGATGGATAAATACCCTGCATTAGAGGTTAACAGCTAATGGATAAATACCCTGCATTAGAGGATAACAGCTGATGGATAAATACCCTGCACTAGAGGATAACAGCTGATGGATAAATACCCTGCACTAGAGGATAACAGCTGATAAATACCCTGCATTAGAGGATAACAGCTAATAGATAAATACCATGCACTAGAGGATAACAGCTGATGGATAAATACCCTGCACTAGAGGATAACAGCTGATAAATACCCTGCACTAGAGGATAACAGCTGATGGATAAATACCCTGTACTAGAGGATAACAGCTGATAAATACCCTGCATTAGAGGATAACAGCTGATGGATAAATACCCTGCATTAGAGGATAACAGCTGATGGATAAATACCCTGCACTAGAGGATAACAGCTGATGGATAAATACCCTGCATTAGAGGATAACAGCTGATAAATACCCTGCAGTAGAGGATAACAGCTGATAAATACCCTGCACTAGAGGATAACAGCTAATAGATAAATACCCTACACTAGAGGATAACAGCTGATAAATACCCTGCACTAGAGGATAACAGCTAATAGATAAATACCCTGCATTAGAGGATAACAGCTGATGGATAAATACCCTGCACTAGAGGATAACAGCTAATAGATAAATACCCTGCACTAGAGGATAACAGCTAATAGATAAATACCCTGCATTAGAAGATAACAGCTAATAGATAAATACCCTGCATTAGAGGATAACAGCTGATGGATAAATACCCTGCACTAGAGGATAACAGCTGATAAATACCCTGCACTAGAGGATAACAGGTGATAAATACCCTGCACTAGAGGATAACAGCTGATGGATAAATACCCTGCATTAGAGGATAACAGCTAATAGATAAATACCCTGCATTAGAAGATAACAGCTAATAGATAAATACCCTGCATTAGAGGATAACAGCTGATGGATAAATACCCTGCACTAGAGGATAACAGCTGATAAATACCCTGCACTAGAGGATAACAGCTGATGGATAAATACCCTGCACTAGAGGATAACAGCTGATAGGATAACAGCTGATAAACCCTGCACTAGAGGATAACAGCTGATAAATACCCTGCACTAGAGGATAACAGCTGATAAATACCCTGCACTAGAGGATAACAGCTGATAAATACCCTGCATTAGAGGATAACAGCTGATGGATAAATACCCTGCATTAGAGGATAACAGCTGATGGATAAATACCCTGCACTAGAGGATAACAGCTGATGGATAAATACCCTGCATTAGAGGATAACAGCTAATGGATAAATACCCTGCATTAGAGGATAACAGCTGATGGATAAATACCCTGCACTAGAGGATAACAGCTGATGGATAAATACCCTGCACTAGAGGATAACAGCTGATAAATACCCTGCATTAGAGGATAACAGCTAATAGATAAATACCCTGCACTAGAGGATAACAGCTGATGGATAAATACCCTGCATTAGAGGATAACAGCTAATAGATAAATACCATGCACTAGAGGATAACAGCTGATGGATAAATACCCTGCACTAGAGGATAACAGCTGATAAATACCCTGCACTAGAGGATAACAGCTGATGGATAAATACCCTGTACTAGAGGATAACAGCTGATAAATACCCTGCATTAGAGGATAACAGCTGATGGATAAATACCCTGCATTAGAGGATAACAGCTGATGGATAAATACCCTGCACTAGAGGATAACAGCTGATGGATAAATACCCTGCATTAGAGGATAACAGCTGATAAATACCCTGCAGTAGAGGATAACAGCTGATAAATACCCTGCACTAGAGGATAACAGCTAATAGATAAATACCCTACACTAGAGGATAACGGCTGATAAATACCCTGCACTAGAGGATAACAGGTGATAAATACCCTGCACTAGAGGATAACAGCTAATAGATAAATACCCTGCATTAGATGATAACAGCTGATGGATAAATACCCTGCACTAGAGGATAACAGCTAATAGATAAATACCCTGCATTAGAGGATAACAGCTGATGGATAAATACCCTGCATTAGAGGATAACAGCTGATGGATAAATACCCTGCACTAGAGGATAACAGCTGATAAATACCCTGCACTAGAGGATAACAGCTAATAGATAAATACCCTGCATTAGAGGATAACAGCTGATGGATAAATACCCTGCACTAGAGGATAACAGCTAATAGATAAATACCCTGCACTAGAGGATAACAGCTAATAGATAAATACCCTGCATTAGATGATAACAGCTGATGGATAAATACCCTGCACTAGAGGATAACAGCTAATAGATAAATACCCTGCATTAGAGGATAACAGCTGATGGATAAATACCCTGCATTAGAGGATAACAGCTGATGGATAAATACCCTGCACTAGAGGATAACAGCTGATAAATACCCTGCACTAGAGGATAACAGCTGATAAATACCCTGCATTAGATGATAACAGCTGATGGATAAATACCCTGCACTAGAGGATAACAGCTAATAGATAAATACCCTGCATTAGAGGATAACAGCTGATGGATAAATACCCTGCACTAGAGGATAACAGCTGATGGATAAATACCCTGCATTAGAGGATAACAGCTAATGGATAAATACCCTGCATTAGAGGATAACAGCTGATGGATAAATACCCTGCACTAGAGGATAACAGCTGATGGATAAATACCCTGCACTAGAGAATAACAGCTGATAAATACCCTGCATTAGAGGATAACAGCTAATAGATAAATACCCTGCACTAGAGGATAACAGCTGATGGATAAATACCCTGCATTAGAGGATAACAGCTAATAGATAAATACCCTGCACTAGAGGATAACAGCTGATGGATAAATACCCTGCACTAGAGGATAACAGCTGATGGATAAATACCCTGCACTAGAGGATAACAGCTGATGGATAAATACCCTGCACTAGAGGATAACAGCTGATAAATACCCTGCATTAGAGGATAACAGCTAATAGATAAATACCCTGCACTAGAGGATAACAGCTGATGGATAAATACCCTGCATTAGAGGATAACAGCTAATAGATAAATACCATGCACTAGAGGATAACAGCTGATGGATAAATACCCTGCACTAGAGGATAACAGCTGATAAATACCCTGCACTAGAGGATAACAGCTGATGGATAAATACCCTGTACTAGAGGATAACAGCTGATAAATACCCTGCATTAGAGGATAACAGCTGATGGATAAATACCCTGCATTAGAGGATAACAGCTGATGGATAAATACCATGCACTAGAGGATAACAGCTGATGGATAAATACCCTGCATTAGAGGATAACAGCTGATAAATACCCTGCAGTAGAGGATAACAGCTGATAAATACCCTGCACTAGAGGATAACAGCTAATAGATAAATACCCTACACTAGAGGATAACAGCTGATAAATACCCTGCACTAGAGGATAACAGCTAATAGATAAATACCCTGCATTAGAGGATAACAGCTGATGGATAAATACCCTGCACTAGAGGATAACAGCTAATAGATAAATACCCTGCACTAGAGGATAACAGCTAATAGATAAATACCCTGCATTAGATGATAACAGCTGATGGATAAATACCCTGCACTAGAGGATAACAGCTAATAGATAAATACCCTGCATTAGAGGATAACAGCTGATGGATAAATACCCTGCACTAGAGGATAACAGCTGATGGATAAATACCCTGCACTAGAGGATAACAGCTGATGGATAAATACCCTGCACTAGAGGATAACAGCTGATGGATAAATACCCTGCACTAGAGGATAACAGCTGATGGATAAATACCCTGCATTAGAGGATAACAGCTGATGGATAAATACCCTGCATTAGAGGATAACAGCTGATGGATAAATACCCTGCACTAGAGGATAACAGCTGATGGATAAATACCCTGCACTAGAGGATAACAGCTGATGGATAAATACCCTGCACTAGAGGATAACAGCTGATGGATAAATACCCTGCATTAGAGGATAACAGCTGATAAATACCCTGCATTAGAGGATAACAGCTGATGGATAAATACCCTGCACTAGAGGATAACAGCTGATGGATAAATACCCTGCACTAGAGGATAACAGCTGATGGATAAATACCCTGCACTAGAGGATAACAGCTGATGGATAAATACCCTGCATTAGAGGATAACAGCTGATGGATAAATACCCTGCATTAGAGGATAACAGCTGATGGATAAATACCCTGCACTAGAGGATAACAGCTGATGGATAAATACCCTGCACTAGAGGATAACAGCTGATGGATAAATACCCTGCACTAGAGGATAACAGCTGATAAATACCCTGCACTAGAGGATAACAGCTGATAAATACCCTGCACTAGAGGATAACAGCTGATAAATACCCTGCACTAGAGGATAACAGCTGATGGATAAATACCCTGCACTAGAGGATAACAGCTGATGGATAAATACCCTGCACTAGAGGATAACAGCTGATAAATACCCTGCACTAGAGGATAACAGCTGATAAATACCCTGCACTAGAGGATAACAGCTGATAAATACCCTGCACTAGAGGATAACAGCTGATAAATACCCTGCATTAGAGGATAACAGCTGATGGATAAATACCCTGCATTAGAGGATAACAGCTGATGGATAAATACCCTGCACTAGAGGATAACAGCTGATGGATAAATACCCTGCATTAGAGGTTAACAGCTAATGGATAAATACCCTGCATTAGAGGATAACAGCTGATGGATAAATACCCTGCACTAGAGGATAACAGCTGATGGATAAATACCCTGCACTAGAGGATAACAGCTGATAAATACCCTGCATTAGAGGATAACAGCTAATAGATAAATACCCTGCACTAGAGGATAACAGCTGATGGATAAATACCCTGCATTAGAGGATAACAGCTAATAGATAAATACCATGCACTAGAGGATAACAGCTGATGGATAAATACCCTGCACTAGAGGATAACAGCTGATAAATACCCTGCACTAGAGGATAACAGCTGATGGATAAATACCCTGTACTAGAGGATAACAGCTGATAAATACCCTGCATTAGAGGATAACAGCTGATGGATAAATACCCTGCATTAGAGGATAACAGCTGATGGATAAATACCCTGCACTAGAGGATAACAGCTGATGGATAAATACCCTGCATTAGAGGATAACAGCTGATAAATACCCTGCAGTAGAGGATAACAGCTGATAAATACCCTGCACTAGAGGATAACAGCTAATAGATAAATACCCTACACTAGAGGATAACAGCTGATAAATACCCTGCACTAGAGGATAACAGCTAATAGATAAATACCCTGCATTAGAGGATAACAGCTGATGGATAAATACCCTGCACTAGAGGATAACAGCTAATAGATAAATACCCTGCACTAGAGGATAACAGCTAATAGATAAATACCCTGCATTAGAAGATAACAGCTAATAGATAAATACCCTGCATTAGAGGATAACAGCTGATGGATAAATACCCTGCACTAGAGGATAACAGCTGATAAATACCCTGCACTAGAGGATAACAGGTGATAAATACCCTGCACTAGAGGATAACAGCTGATGGATAAATACCCTGCATTAGAGGATAACAGCTAATAGATAAATACCCTGCATTAGAAGATAACAGCTAATAGATAAATACCCTGCATTAGAGGATAACAGCTGATGGATAAATACCCTGCACTAGAGGATAACAGCTGATAAATACCCTGCACTAGAGGATAACAGCTGATGGATAAATACCCTGCACTAGAGGATAACAGCTGATAAATACCCTGCACTAGAGGATAACAGCTGATAAATACCCTGCACTAGAGGATAACAGCTGATAAATACCCTGCACTAGAGGATAACAGCTGATAAATACCCTGCATTAGAGGATAACAGCTGATGGATAAATACCCTGCATTAGAGGATAACAGCTGATGGATAAATACCCTGCACTAGAGGATAACAGCTGATGGATAAATACCCTGCATTAGAGGATAACAGCTAATGGATAAATACCCTGCATTAGAGGATAACAGCTGATGGATAAATACCCTGCACTAGAGGATAACAGCTGATGGATAAATACCCTGCACTAGAGGATAACAGCTGATAAATACCCTGCATTAGAGGATAACAGCTAATAGATAAATACCCTGCACTAGAGGATAACAGCTGATGGATAAATACCCTGCATTAGAGGATAACAGCTAATAGATAAATACCATGCACTAGAGGATAACAGCTGATGGATAAATACCCTGCACTAGAGGATAACAGCTGATAAATACCCTGCACTAGAGGATAACAGCTGATGGATAAATACCCTGTACTAGAGGATAACAGCTGATAAATACCCTGCATTAGAGGATAACAGCTGATGGATAAATACCCTGCATTAGAGGATAACAGCTGATGGATAAATACCCTGCACTAGAGGATAACAGCTGATGGATAAATACCCTGCATTAGAGGATAACAGCTGATAAATACCCTGCAGTAGAGGATAACAGCTGATAAATACCCTGCACTAGAGGATAACAGCTAATAGATAAATACCCTACACTAGAGGATAACGGCTGATAAATACCCTGCACTAGAGGATAACAGGTGATAAATACCCTGCACTAGAGGATAACAGCTAATAGATAAATACCCTGCATTAGATGATAACAGCTGATGGATAAATACCCTGCACTAGAGGATAACAGCTAATAGATAAATACCCTGCATTAGAGGATAACAGCTGATGGATAAATACCCTGCATTAGAGGATAACAGCTGATGGATAAATACCCTGCACTAGAGGATAACAGCTGATAAATACCCTGCACTAGAGGATAACAGCTGATAAATACCCTGCACTAGAGGATAACAGCTGATAAATACCCTGCATTAGAGGACAACAGCTGATGGATAAATACCCTGAATTAGAGGATAACAGCTGATGGATAAATACCCTGCACTAGAGGATAACAGCTGATGGATAAATACCCTGCATTAGAGGATAACAGCTAATGGATAAATACCCTGCATTAGAGGATAACAGCTGATGGATAAATACCCTGCACTAGAGGATAACAGCTGATGGATAAATACCCTGCACTAGAGAATAACAGCTGATAAATACCCTGCATTAGAGGATAACAGCTAATAGATAAATACCCTGCACTAGAGGATAACAGCTGATGGATAAATACCCTGCATTAGAGGATAACAGCTAATAGATAAATACCCTGCACTAGAGGATAACAGCTGATGGATAAATACCCTGCACTAGAGGATAACAGCTGATGGATAAATACCCTGCATTAGAGGATAACAGCTGATGGATAAATACCCTGCATTAGAGGATAACAGCTGATGGATAAATACCCTGCATTAGAGGATAACAGCTAATAGATAAATACCCTGCACTAGAGGATAACAGCTGATGGATAAATACCCTGCATTAGAGGATAACAGCTAATAGATAAATACCATGCACTAGAGGATAACAGCTGATGGATAAATACCCTGCACTAGAGGATAACAGCTGATAAATACCCTGCACTAGAGGATAACAGCTGATGGATAAATACCCTGTACTAGAGGATAACAGCTGATAAATACCCTGCATTAGAGGATAACAGCTGATGGATAAATACCCTGCATTAGAGGATAACAGCTGATGGATAAATACCATGCACTAGAGGATAACAGCTGATGGATAAATACCCTGCATTAGAGGATAACAGCTGATAAATACCCTGCAGTAGAGGATAACAGCTGATAAATACCCTGCACTATAGGATAACAGCTAATAGATAAATACCCTACACTAGAGGATAACAGCTGATAAATACCCTGCACTAGAGGATAACAGCTAATAGATAAATACCCTGCATTAGAGGATAACAGCTGATGGATAAATACCCTGCACTAGAGGATAACAGCTAATAGATAAATACCCTGCACTAGAGGATAACAGCTAATAGATAAATACCCTGCATTAGATGATAACAGCTGATGGATAAATACCCTGCACTAGAGGATAACAGCTAATAGATAAATACCCTGCATTAGAGGATAACAGCTGATGGATAAATACCCTGCACTAGAGGATAACAGCTGATGGATAAATACCCTGCACTAGAGGATAACAGCTGATGGATAAATACCCTGCACTAGAGGATAACAGCTGATGGATAAATACCCTGCACTAGAGGATAACAGCTGATGGATAAATACCCTGCATTAGAGGATAACAGCTGATGGATAAATACCCTGCATTAGAGGATAACAGCTGATGGATAAATACCCTGCACTAGAGGATAACAGCTGATGGATAAATACCCTGCACTAGAGGATAACAGCTGATGGATAAATACCCTGCACTAGAGGATAACAGCTGATGGATAAATACCCTGCATTAGAGGATAACAGCTGATAAATACCCTGCATTAGAGGATAACAGCTGATGGATAAATACCCTGCACTAGAGGATAACAGCTGATGGATAAATACCCTGCACTAGAGGATAACAGCTGATGGATAAATACCCTGCACTAGAGGATAACAGCTGATGGATAAATACCCTGCATTAGAGGATAACAGCTGATGGATAAATACCCTGCATTAGAGGATAACAGCTGATGGATAAATACCCTGCACTAGAGGATAACAGCTGATGGATAAATACCCTGCACTAGAGGATAACAGCTGATGGATAAATACCCTGCACTAGAGGATAACAGCTGATGGATAAATACCCTGCACTTGAGGATAACAGCTGATAAATACCCTGCATTAGAGGATAA
>NC_060195.1:1902358-1921456 GCF_021184085.1 Oncorhynchus gorbuscha | reverse complement strand
GGAGTGTATAGATAGAGGTCATAGATCGTACTGGCATCATGCTGAATGTATAGATAGAGTATAGATATAGAGAATAGATCGTACATAGTGCCTTAGAAAATCCATGATGCAGAGAACACAGAAAAAAAGTGGTCCCAAAGTAGCAAAACCAGGCAAAACATTTTGTGATTTTCTATGTCCCTACATACCCGCACCACACTGAAGTCCAGCTTGGTCTCCTGAGCACACTGAAGGATCAGCTGGAAGCAGCTCTTGCTCTGATTGGTCATCCCGTTGTCATAGTAGCGCTCCAGGACTCTCTGCTGCTCCAATGTGAACACAGACCGCAGGTTCATCTGACGGAGACACGGCATTGGTCAATAAACTATCCAATAAAAACAACAGACAACATTGAGTTCACGATGTAGACCTAAATTCACTGTGGACAAAACATTGACATTGACTGACCAGGTGAAAGCTATGATCCCTTATAGATGTCACTTTTTAAACCCACTTAAAATCAGTGTAGGAGAGGAGACAGGTTAAATCATGATTTTTAAGCCTTGAGACATAGAACACCTTCGTAAGATTGAGAAGCACATTGTTTGCCCTCAGAACAGCCTCAATTCATCTGGGGTTGGACTCTACAAGGTGTCGAAAGCATTCCACAGGGATGCTGGCCCATGTTGATTACAATCCTACCCATAGTTGTGTCAAGTTGGCTGGATGGCCTTTGGGTGGTGCACTATTCTTGATACACACGGGAAACTGTTTAGCGTTAAAAAAACAGCAACATTGCAGTTCTTGACACAAACCGGTGCGCCTGGCACCTACTACCATACCCTATTGAAATACCCTATTTAAATATTTTTTCTTGTTCTTTCACCCCGTGAATGTGACGATCCAGGTCTCAAGACTTAAAAGTCCTTCTTTAACCCGTCTCCTCCCTTCATCTACACCGATATAAGTGAAAATATAAGTGACATCAAAAAGGGATCGTAGCTTTCACCTTTTCGGGTCTCATGGAAGGAGCAGTTTTGTACACTCAGTGTGTATATAATAGGTATATTAGAATGTAAAGGCTAACTCATAGTCCAGCTGGTCTGGTTTCACCAGCCACTGTCTGTACGTATCCAAACAGTATATAATAGATACACTACCCTTCAAAAGTTTCGGGTCACTTAGAAATGTCCTTGTTTTTGAAAGAAAAGCAATTTTTTTGTACATTAAAATAACATCAAATTGATAAGAAATACTGTTAAGGGAATTTTTATCAATGATGACTAATTATGTCTACATGTCAATCAGGACTGACTAGTCCAAATGCTATTATGTTACTGTACATATAGGCATTCTCTCTCCTTTCCCAATTGTATATAATATAGTCAGGAGTTTAGAACAATGCCTTGGTACAAATGAATGAACTATCTCCAGATGGCAGACTGTCTAGAAGGCTTATCTACACTGACTGACCTTGGCTTCAGGTGAGGAGGGAAGGATCGAGAACTATAGGGCCTCTCTACCAGTGTCAAGAAGAGATAGAACATTTAGAAAACGCTGACGTCCTTTTCAGTTTATAACCTGAGGCAAAATGTGTATGAAGGCAGTACTCTCTTGAATTAAAGGCTGTTACCTGACTTTTAAGACCGTGGCTCTGTCCATTCTTATAAAAGAAGGGTCTTACAAACCCTTAATGCATTGACAGAGTGTTTAATGTTGATTGGGAAATAAAACAGAGGAATTTAGAATTCCTTTTTTTATTTCACCTTTATTTAACCAGGTAGGCAAGTTGAGAACAAGTTCTCATTTACAATTGCGACCTGGCCAAGATAAAGCAAAGCAGTGAGACACATACAACAACAGAGTTACACATGGAGTAAAACAAACATACAGTCAATAATACAGTATAAACAAGTCTATATACAATGTGAGCAAATGAGGTGAGAAGGGGGGTAAAGGCAAAAAAGGCCATGGTGGCAAAGTAAATACAATATAGCAAGTAAAACACTGGAATGGTAGTTTTGCAATGGAAGAATGTGCAAAGTAGAAATAAAAATAATGGGGTGCAAAGGAGCAAAATAAATACATTAATTAAATACAGTTGGGAAAGAGGTAGTTGTTTGGGCTAAATTATAGGTGGGCTATGTACAGGTGCAGTAATCTGTAAGATGCTCTGACAGTTGGTGCTTAAAGCTAGTGAGGGAGATAAGTGTTTCCAGTTTCAGAGATTTTTGTAGTTCGTTCCAGTCATTGGCAGCAGAGAACTGGAAGGAGAGGCGGCCAAAGAAAGAATTGGTTTTGGGGGTGACTAGAGATATACCTGCTGGAGCGTGTGCTACAGGTGGGAGATGCTATCGTGACCAGCGAGCTGAGATAAGGGGGGACTTTACCTAGCAGGGTCTTGTAGATGACATGGAGCCAGTGGGTTTGGCGACGAGTATGAAGAGAGGGCCAGCCAACGAGAGCGTACAGGTCGCAATGGTGGGTAGTATATGGGGCTTTGGTGACAAAACGGATTGCACTGTGATAGACTGCATCCAATTTGTTGAGTAGGGTATTGGAGGCTATTTTGTAAATGACATCGCCAAAGTCGAGGATTGGTAGGATGGTCAGTTTTACAAGGGTATGTTTGGCAGCATGAGTGAAGGATGCTTTGTTGCGAAATAGGAAGCCAATTCTAGATTTAACTTTGGATTGGAGATGTTTGATATGGGTCTGGAAGGAGAGTTTACAGTCTAACCAGACACCTAAGTATTTGTAGTTGTCCACGTATTCTAAGTCAGAGCCGTCCAGAGTAGTGATGTTGGACAGGCGGGTAGGTGCAGGTAGCGATCGGTTGAAGAGCATGCATTTAGTTTTACTTGTATTTAAGAGCAATTGGAGGCCACCGAAGGAGAGTTGTATGGCATTGAAGCTTGCCTGGAGGGTTGTTAACACAGTGTCCAAAGAAGGGCCGGAAGTATACAGAATGGTGTCGTCTGCGTAGAGGTGGATCAGGGACTCACCAGCAGCAAGAGCGACCTCATTGATGTATACAGAGAAGAGAGTCGGTCCAAGAATTGAACCCTGTGGCACCCCCATAGAGACTGCCAGAGGTCCGGACAGCAGACCCTCCGATTTGACACACTGAACTCTATCAGAGAAGTAGTTGGTGAACCAGGCGAGGCAATCATTTGAGAAACCAAGGCTGTCGAGTCCGATGAGGATGTGGTGGTTGACAGAGTCGAAAGCCTTGGCCAGATCAATGAATACGGCTGCACAGTAATGTTTCTTATCGATGGCGGTTAAGATATCGTTTAGGACCTTGAGCGTGCGTGAGGTGCACCCATGACCAGCTCTGAAACCAGATTGCATAGCAGAGAAGGTATGGTGAGATTCAAAATGGTCGGTAATCTGTTTGTTGACTTGGCTTTCGAAGACCTTAGAAAGCCATGGTAGGATAGATATAGGTCTGTAGCAGTTTGGGTCAAGAGTGTCAGACGACAATCTCAGACGACACGAAAGAGAGGTTGAACAGGCTAGTAATAGGGGTGGCAACAATTTCGGCAGATAATTTTAGAAAGAAAGGGTCCAGATTGTCTAGCCCGGCTGATTTGTAGGGGTCCAGATTTTTCAGCTCTTTCAGAACATCAGCTGAATGGATTTGGGAGAAGGAGAAATGGGGAAGGCTTGGGCGAGTTGCTGTTGGGGGTGCAGTGCTGTTGACCGGGTGTAGGAGTAGCCAGGTGGAAAGCATGGCCAGCCGTAGAAAAATGCTTATTGAAATTCTCAATTATGGTGGATTTATCAGTGGTGACAGTGTTTCCTATCTTCAGTGCAGTGGGCAGCTGGGAGGAGGTGTTCTTATTCTCCATGGACTTTACAGTGTCCCAGAACTTTTTTGAGTTAGTGTTGCAGGAAGCAAATTTATGCTTGAAAAAGCTAGCCTTGGCTTTTCTAACTGCCTGTGTATAACGGTTTCTAGCTTCCCTGAACAGCTGCATATCACGGGGGCTGTTCGATGCTAATGCAGAACGCCATAGGATGTTTTTGTGTTGGTTAAGGGCAATCAGGTCTGGGGAGAACCAAGGGCTATATCTGTTCCTGGTTCTAAATTTCTTGAATGGGGCATGTTTATTTAAGATGGTTAGGAAGGCATTTTAAAAAATATCCAGGCATCCTCTACTGACGGGATGAGATCAATATCCTTCCAGCATACCCCGGCCAGGTCGATTAGAAAGGCCTGCTCGCTGAAGTGTTTCAGGGGGCGTTTTACAGTGATGAGTGGAGGTCGTTTGACCACTGACCCATTACGGATGCAGGCAATGAGGCAGTGATCGCTGAGATCTTGGTTGAAGACAGCAGAGGTGTATTTAGAGGGGAAGTTGGTTAGGATGATATCTATGAGGGTGCCCGTGTTTAAGGCTTTGGGGGGGGTACCTGGTATGTTCATTGATAATTTGAGTGAGATTGAGGGCATCAAGTTTAGATTGTAGGATGGCTGGGGTGTTAAGCATGTTCCAGTTTAGGTCGCCTAGCAGCATGAGCTCTGAAGATAGATGGGGGGCAATCAGTTCACATATGGTGTCCAGAGCACAGCTGGGGGCAGAGGGTGGTCTATAGCAGGCGGCAACGGTGAGAGATTTGTTTTTAGAGAGGTGGATTTTTAAAAGTAGAAGTTCAAATTGTTTGGGTACAGACCTGGATAGTAGGACAGAACTCTGCAGGCTATCTTTGCAGTAGATTGCAACACCGCCCCCTTTGGCAGTTCTATCTTGTCTGAAAATGTTGTAATTTGGAATTAAAATTTCAGAATTTTTGTGTGGTCTTCCTAAGCCAGGATTCAGACACAGCTAGAACATCCGGGTTGGCAGAGGGTGCTAAAGCAGTGAATAGAACAAACTTAGGGAGGAGGCTTCTAATGTTAACATGCATGAAACCAAGACTATTACGGTTACAGAAGTCATCAAAAGAGAGCACCTGGGGAATAGGAGTGGAGCTAGGCACTGCAGGGCCTGGATTCACCTCTACATCGCCAGAGGAACATAGGAGGAGAAGAATAAGGGTACGGCTAAAAGCAATAAGAATTGGTCGTCTAGAACGTCTGGAACAGAGAGTAAAAGGAGGTTTCTGGGGGCGATAAAATAGCATCAAGGTATAATGTACAGACAAAGGTATCGTAGGATGTGAATACAGTGGAGGTAAACCTAGGTATTGAGTGATGAAGAGAGAGATATTGTCTCTAGAAACATCATTGAAACCAGGAGATGTCATTGCATGTGTGGGTGGTGGAACTAATAAATTGGATAAGGTATAGTGAGCAGGACTAGAGGCTCTACAGTGAAATAAGCCAATAAACACTAACCAGAACAGCAATGGACAAGACATATTGACATTAAGGAGAGGCATCCTTAGTCGAGGGATCAAAAGAGTCCAGTGAGTGGAGTGGTTGGTTTGGGGGTCACGGTGATTTAGACAGCTAGCCAGGACATCGGTAGCAAGCTAGCATAGGATGGAGGTCTGTTGTTAGCCACCTCTTGCGTTCCGTCAGTAGATTAGTGGGGTTCCGTGTGGTAGAGGGGATTAGTCCAAATCACACAACAACAAAAATAAAATAAAAACAATAGATCTAGTTATAGAGGCCCAAGAAGAAACATAATAATAATAAAAAATAAATAAATTGTCCGATTGTCTATTCTGAGAGCAGCCGGTAAGACAGCTAACGGTTAGCAGGCCGCAGATGGGCGTTCAGGTAACGTCGCGACGGAGGAGCCAGCCGGATCTCCTTCGGGTAGATAACGTCGGCAGTCCAGTTGTGAAGGCCCGGTGGGGCTCCGCGTAGGCAGTAAAACGGGTCTGGATAGGTGACTGCAGCCCAGGAGTGATTGACGGAGCTCAGGAGTGATTGATGTTTGCTCCGGAATCGACGAGAGCAGATAGACACACGGATAGCAGCTAGCTAGCTGTGAGATCCGGGAATGAATGTCCAGAGAGCAGTTGAAATCCAAGGACATGGAGAGAAAAATTGGTCCGGTATGTTCCGTTACGAGCCGCGCTGCGCCGTACAAAACTGGCGATAGATTTTCGAGCTAAAGATAGCTGATGACCACAAACCGTGGTTAGCTGAATACTAACGATTTGCCAGTAAAGAAGCTAACTAGCTTCTGAACTAGCTTCTGATTAGCTTCTGGCTAGCTCCTGGCTAGCTTCTGGTTAGTTTCTGGCTAGCTTCTTGGAGTTTCAGGCTAGCTTCTGGCTAGTTTCTTGGAGGATTGCAGATTTGAGGTAAATAATATTTATTTATAAATATAAATTGGTGAGGTGGGTTGCAGCAGAGTGTTTTGAAGATGAGTTGATGGAAAATAAAAATAAAATGTATGTATCCTTTTCCCTCTCGCTCTCATCCAACACCTCCCACACTGCCCCTACTCGGATGGTATCGCGCCGTCCCAACCTTCGCTCTCTCTCCCCCGCTACTCTCTCCTCTTCCATCCTATCATCTCTTCCCTCCGCTCAAACCTTCTCCCACCTATCTCCTGATTCTGCCTCCTCAACCCTCCTCTCCTCCCTCTCTGCATCCCTTGACTCTCTATGTCCCCTATCCTCCAGGCCGGCTCGGTCCTCCCCTCCCGCTCCGTGGCTCGATGACTCATTGCGAGCTCACAGAACAGGGCTCCGGGCAGCCGAGCGGAAATGGAGGAAAACTCGCCTCCCTGCGGACCTGGCATCCTTTCACTCCCTCCTCTCTACATTTTCCTCCTCTGTCTCTGCTGCTAAAGCCACTTTCTACCACGCTAAATTCCAAGCTTCTGCCTCTAACCCTAGGAAGCTCTTTGCCACCTTCTCCTCCCTCCTGAATCCTCCGCCCCCTCCCCCCTCCTCCCTCTCTGCAGATGACTTCGTCAACCATTTTGAAAAGAAGGTCGACGACATCCGATCCTCGTTTGCTAAGTCAAACGACACCGCTGGTTCTGCTCACACTGCCCTACCCTATGCTCTGACCTCTTTCTCCCCTCTCTCTCCAGATGAAATCTCGCGTCTTGTGACGGCCGGCCGCCCAACAACCTGCCCGCTTGACCCTATCCCCTCCTCTCTTCTCCAGACCATTTCCGGAGACCTTCTCCCTTACCTCACCTCGCTCATCAACTCATCCCTGACCGTTGGCTACGTCCCTTCCGTCTTCAAGAGAGCGAGAGTTGCACCCCTTCTGAAAAAACCTACACTCGATCCCTCCGATGTCAACAATTACAGACCAGTATCCCTTCTTTCTTTTCTCTCCAAAACTCTTGAACGTGCCGTCCTTGGCCAGCTCTCCCGCTATCTCTCTCTGAATGACCTTCTTGATCCAAATCAGTCAGGTTTCAAGACTAGTCATTCAACTGAGACTGCTCTCCTCTGTATCACGGAGGCGCTCCGCACTGCTAAAGCTAACTCTCTCTCCTCTGCTCTCATCCTTCTAGATCTATCGGCTGCCTTCGATACTGTGAACCATCAGATCCTCCTCTCCACCCTCTCCGAGTTGGGCATCTCCGGCGCGGCCCACGCTTGGATTGCGTCCTACCTGACAGGTCGCTCCTACCAGGTGGCGTGGCGAGAATCTGTCTCCTCACCACGCGCTCTCACCACTGGTGTCCCCCAGGGCTCTGTTCTTGGCCCTCTCCTATTCTCGCTATACACCAAGTCACTTGGCTCTGTCATAACCTCACATGGTCTCTCTTATCATTGCTATGCAGACGACACACAATTAATCTTCTCCTTTCCCCCTTCTGATGACCAGGTGGCGAATCGCATCTCTGCATGTCTGGCAGACATATCAGTGTGGATGACGGATCACCACCTCAAGCTGAACCTCGGCAAGACGGAGCTGCTCTTCCTCCCGGGAAGGACTGCCCGTTCCATGATCTCGCCATCACGGTTGACAACTCCACTGTGTCCTCCTCCCAGAGCGCCAAGAACCTTGGTGTGATCCTGGACAACACCCTGTCGTTCTCAACTAACATCAAGGCGGTGGCCCGTTCCTGTAGGTTCATGCTCTACAACATCCGCAGTACGACCCTGCCTCACACAGGAAGCGGCGCAGGTCCTAATCCAGGCACTTGTCATCTCCCGTCTGGATTACTGCAACTCGCTGTTGGCTGGGCTCCCTGCCTGTGCCATTAAACCCCTTCAACTCATCCAGAACGCCGCAGCCCGTCTGGTGTTCAACCTTCCCAAGTTCTCTCCACGTCACCCCGCTCCTCCGTTCTCTCCACTGGCTTCCAGTTGAAGCTCGCATCCGCTACAAGACCATGGTGCTTGCCTACGGAGCTGTGAGGGGAACGGCACCTCAGTACCTCCAGGCTCTGATCAGGCCCTACACCCAAACAAGGGCACTGCGTTCATCCACCTCTGGCCTGCTCGCCTCCCTACCACTGAGGAAGTACAGCTCCCGCTCAGCCCAGTCAAAACTGTTCGCTGCCCTGGCCCCCCAATGGTGGAACAAACTCCCTCACGACGCCAGGACAGCGGAGTCAATCACCACCTTCCGGAGACACCTGAAACCCCACCTCTTTAAGGAATACCTAGGATAGGTTAAGTAATCCCTCTCACCCCACCCCCCCTAAGTTTTAGATGCACTATTGTTAAGTGACTGTCCCACTGGATGTCATAAGGTGAATGCACCAATTTGTAAGTCGCTCTGGATAAGAGCGTCTGCTAAATGACTTAAATGTAAATGTAATGTAAATGAAAAAAAGTTGTAAATATATATATATATAGGACACGACAAGACGAGGACGAAAGACGTCTGAACTGCTATGCCATCTCAAGTTTTTTTTTTTTCTTCCTTCAACAAATACAGTGCAAATAAAAATCCATATTTCAGACTGGCCAATAAAAAGATTCAGATGTAAAAAAGAACACAGACACTGGACAGAGGAAATCTGCCTAGAAGGCGATTATACCGGAGTCGCCTCTTCACTGTTGACGTTGAGACTAGTGTTTTGCGGGTACTATTTAATGAAGCTGCCAGTTGAGGACTTGTGAGGCATCTGTTTCTCAAACTAGACACTAATGTACTTGTCCACTTGCTCAGTTGTGCACCGGGGCCTCCCACTCCTCTTTCTATTCTGGTTAGCGCCAGTTTGTGCTGTTCTGTGAAGGGAGTAGTACACAGTGTTGTACGAGATCTTCAGTTTCTTGGCAATTTATCACATGGAATAGCCTTAATTTCTCAGAAAAGTATAGACCGATGATTTTCAGAAGAAAGGTCTTTGTTTCTGGCCATTTTGAGCCTGTAATCAAACCCACAAACGCTGATGCTCCAGATACTCAACTAGTCTAAAGAAGGCCAGTTTTATTGATTCTTTAATCAGAACAACAGTTTTCAGCTGTGCTAACATAATTGCAAAAGGGTTTTCCAGTGATCAATTATCCTTTTAAAATGATAAACGTGGATAAGCTAACACAACATGCCATCGGAACACAGGAGTGACGGTTGCTGATAATGGGCCTATGTAGATGTTCCATAGAAAAAAAATATCTGCCATTTCCAGCTACAATAGTCATTTACAACATTAACAATGTCTACACTGTATTTCTGATCAACTTGTTTTAAATGGCAAAAAAACAAACTTTCTTTCAAAAACAAGGACATTTCTAAGTGTCCCCAAACTATTGAATGGTAGTGTATATTAGAATATATAAAGGCTAACTCATAGTCCAGCTGGTCTGGTTTCTCTGGCCACAGTCTGTATGTATCCAAACAGTATATAATAGATAAATTAGGCAACACGGAGTGCCTGGATACACCCGTTGGCCATAAATCACCAGCCCCTGAGGTGCCTTATTGCTTATAAACTGGTCACCAACGTAATTAGAGCAGTAAAGATAAATGTTTTGTCATACCCATGGCATATGGTCTGATATACCACAGCTTTCAGCATTCAGGGCTTGAACCACCCAGTTTATAATAGAATATAAAGACTCATTGTCCAGGTTGTCTGGTAGTGGTTTCTCTACTTACCGTCTGCAGGCCTCGTTTCTCCTGCCATTCCTCCATACTGCTGCTACTGCAGGGGGGCAGATCAGCCATACAGCAGAACCACGAGCAGGGCCAGGCCGGGGTGAGGTCTAGGCAGCCGGGCCGGGGTGTGGTCTAGGCAGCCGGGCCGGTCTGGGGTGTGGTCTAGGCAACAGGGTTAGACCGGGGTGAGGTCTAGGCAGCAGGGCTGGGCCGGGGTGAGGTCTAGGCAGCAGGGCTGGGCCGGGGTGAGGTCTAGGCAACAGGGTTAGACCGGGGTGAGGTCTAGGCAGCAGGGCTGGGCCGGGGTGAGGTCTAGGCAGCAGGGCCGGGCCGGGGTGAGGTCTAGGCAGCAGGGCCAGACCGGGGTGAGGTCTAGGCAGCAGGGCCAGACCGGGGTGTGTTCTAGGCAGCAGGGCCGGGCCGGGGTGAGGTCTAGGCAGCAGGGCCAGACCGGGGTGAGGTCTAGGCAGCAGGGCCAGACCGGGGTGTGTTCTAGGCAGCAGGGCCAGACAGCAGATAACTCTATGCGTCCGTCTGTCCGGGGGTTATGGTGGTCTGGCTGCAATACTGGTCATGCTAGCTCAGTCTCCTGGGCTGCAGGGTGCAGAGGCTGTGACATGGTTCCGGTGTCTTTGTCTCCCTGAGGTTCTGCAAGACAAGAAAGTGTCATCAGTTAGAGTGGAATCAATGGAAACGTTATGAACCAGAACATCTCATTTCAGCTTTTCCATCTTAGACTGCTTTATATGTTTATATTTATAGTTGTCATATTTTTATAACATCACACTTATTCTATGGTGGTGTGTTTTAAACATAGAGAATGATAGAGGACTCCTCTTTTATCTGTCCCATAATGGCGTCTGTGTGGGCATGGGCAGCACCATTAAGGCCATCTCCATTTTGAAGTGGTACATTTTTTGCTTCTACTACATCTATGAGTTGGTAAACAAATCAAATCTATTTATAAAGCCCTTCTTACATCAGCTGATATCTCAAAGTGCTGTACAGAAACCCACCCTAAAACCCCAAACAGCAAGCAATGCAGGTGTAGAAGCACGGTGGCTAGGAAAAACTCCCTAGAAAGGCCAAAACCTAGGAAGAAACCTAGAGAGGAACCAGGCTATGAGGGGTGGCCAGTCCTCTTCTGGCTGTGCCGGGTGGAGATTATAAACCAGGCTATGAGGGGTGGCCAGTCCTCTTCTGGCTGTGCCGGTTGGAGATTATAAACCTAGAGAGGAACCAGGCTTTGAGGGGTGGCCAGTCCTCTTCTGGCTGTGCCGGGTGGAGATTATAAACCAGGCTATGAGGGGTGGCCAGTCCTCTTCTGGCTGTGCCGGGTGGAGATTATAAACCTAGAGAGGAACCAGGCTATGAGGGGTGGCCAGTCCTCTTCTGGCTGTCCCGGGTGGAGATCAGAACAGAAATATAACTGAAAGGGTGCATACTGTCGCCTAGAGTATGTTGTTTGAATAGGTATAAAGCCACGGTTGGCAATTTACCTGCAGTTATGCAATGTTTGCTCACCACTATAATTCATTGGTTGATCCCTCCTGATGACCTAAATGGAATTATGTGATCCTTCCTTAACCGACAGGAAGTCCCACCCAGTTGACTACTTAAAAATGGTGGAAGTCCTCAAAGGCACTGCCCATGCAAAACTGGCTTTTGGGCATTTGTGAGCTCTTATCAATTAAATTTCAAACTAAGGGCTTTTATTGGGAAACATATGTTTACAAAGCAAGTGAAATAGATAAACAAAAGTGAAATAAACAAAACATGTACAGTAAACATTACACTCACAAAAGTTCCAAAAGAATAAAGCCATTTCAAATCTATGGTTTTAATAGACTGGAAGAGAGCTGTCACATGAGCTCACATGACATGAAGTTGGACAGGTAACACAACTGTGGACATTTCATACACTCAGATTATAAAACAATAGTAGTAGAGCAGAACTAGCAAATTGACTGAGCTCTGGATCAAAGGTAGCTATGTAAATGGGACCTGGATCAGAGTTAGCTGGCTGAATGGGACCTGGATCAGACCTAGCTGGCTGAGTGGGACCTGGATCAGAGCTAGCTGGCTGAGTGGGACCTGGATCAGAGCTAGCTGGCTGAGTGGGACCTGGATCAGAGCTAGCTGGCTGAGTGGGACCTGTATCAGAGCAAGCTGGCTGAGTGGTACCTGGATCAGAGCTAGCTGGCTCAGTGGGACCTGGATCAGAGCTAGCTGGCTGAGTGGGACCTGTATCAGAGCTAGCTGGCTGAATGGGACCTGGATCAGAGCTAGCTGGCTGAGTGGGACCTGGATCAGAGCTAGCTATGTGAATGGGACCTGTATCAGAGCTAGCTGGCTGAATGGGACCTGTAATCAGAGCTAGCTATGTGAATGGGACCTGTATCAGAGCTAGCTATGTGAATGGGACCTGTATCAGAGCTAGCTATGTGAATGGGACCTGTATCAGAGCTAGCTATTTGAATGGGACCTGGATCAGAGCTAGCTGGCTGAGTGGGACCTGGATCAGAGCTAGCTGGCTGAATGGGACCTGGATCAGAGCTAGCTGGCTGAGTGGGACCTGGATCAGAGCTAGCTGGCTGAGTGGGACCTGGATCAGAGCTAGCTGGCTGAATGGGACCTGGATCAGAGCTAGCTGGCTGAATGGGACCTGGATCAGAGCTAGCTATGTGAATGGGACCTGGATCAGAGCTAGCTGGCTGAGTGGGACCTGGATCAGAGCTAGCTGGCTGAATGGGACCTGGATGAGAGCTAGCTGGCTGAATGGGACTTGGATCAGAGCTAGCTGGCTGAGTGGGACCTGGATCAGAGCTAGCTGGCTGAGTGGGACCTGTATCAGAGCTAGCTGGCTGAATGGGACCTGGATCAGAGCTAGCTGGCTGAGTGGGACCTGGATCAGAGCTAGCTGGCTGAATGGGACCTGTATCAGAGCTAGCTGGCTGAGTGGGACCTGGATCAGAGCTAGCTGGCTGAGTGGGACCTGGATCAGAGCTAGCTGGCTGAGTGGGACCTGGATCAGAGCTAGCTGGCTGAGTGGGACCTGTATCAGAGCTAGCTGGCTGAATGGGACCTGGATCAGAGCTAGCTGGCTGAGTGGGACCTGGATCAGAGCTAGCTATGTGAATAGGACCTGGATCAGAGCTAGCTGGCTGAATGGGACCCGTTCAATCCTTCCTTGTGTCTGGCCTCCATTCAGCGTATCGATTATGTGGAGCCACGTAACTACTGTTATGCATTATAACTTGGGAGATTGCTAGTTAGCAATATTTGCGCTGAGTTACTGCAATCTAGTAAGTTATCAAGTCAGTAGCTAGCTATAGCTAACGTTAGCCCACCTCAATCAACACAAGCTAATGCTAGCTAAGTGTCAGCATCCCTACTCTATATCTAGCTACTCGTTAGCTAGCTAAGCAGTACCAAAGTCATAAGAGGAAAATAGTCTAGACGCGTTGTTGAAAAGCTATTTGTTTTGATGATGATGCCAATTATCCAGCCAGACAGTCTCTTCTAACCCAACAGCAGCGGGGCTTGTGGCTTTCCCATCTTCACCCTCCGGTTTCAGCATTTTGGCAAAGCTCACTGCGCATGGCCACTGAATGGAAAACATTGGGAAAAACATTGCAAAGCGAATTGATGCATAAAACGCACATCCACCCATTCAGCCACAAGGGCAGAGACAGAGAGAGACAGAGAGAGATGGGGCAGAAATAAGATTCCCACACAGGAAGCGGAATGATCTACCTTTCCGACAGCTAGTTTACAGACAGTCAACAACCCGCTGAAAGCAACACAACAATAACGCGGAGAACACGCCATACTAGCAAGACAGGCCGTGGCAGCCATAGCCAGGCCACTGGATAAACTTTTCCTTTAAATGCCGTCCTAACACGGTCTCTCTGACCCCCCTGTCTACAGCGAACTGACGCCGGAACTCGTCGAAATCCGGCAGCGAAGTGTGAAGTCATTTTGGAAAGTACCTGTTTTTTTTGTCGTCAAAAATCAAACGACTGCTCGAATTCATCAGATTTCTTCAGCAGTCCCCTTTTAGCCAGACAATGAAATCAGAACGTCCGATCATCAATTCTAATCATGATCGTGACGTATACGCAGACAGGAGCCAATTAGATCTCGAAATCAGGGCTGTGACATTCAACCCAGTGATGTCCCGCCCAGCGATGACTATGTGGGGAGGAACATCAAAACGTTTATACCGAACAAAAATATAAATGCAACATGCAAAGTATTGATCCCATATTTCATTAACTGAAATAAAATATTCCAGAAGTCTTCCATACCCACAAAAAAAGCATATTTATCTTTTTTTTTAACCAAATTTGTTTACATCCCTGTTAGTGAGCAAATCTCACTAACAGGGATTTGCCAAAATAATCCATCCACTTCACATGTGTGGCATATCAAGAAGCTGATTAAAGAGCATGATAATTACACAGGGGCGGCAGCGTAGCCTAGTGGTTAGACCGTTGGACTAGTAACCAGAAGGTTGCGAGTTCAAACCCCTGAGCTGACAAGGTACAAATATGTCGTTCTGCCCCTGAACAGGCAGTTAACCCACTGTTCCCAGGCCGTCATTGAAAATAACTGACTTGCCTGGTTAAATAAAGGTACAATTAAAATAAATAAGAAACACAGGTGCACCTTGTGCTGGGGGGGGACTTTTTTTTTTTAACACTGAAATGAGACTCGTTTCAGGAAACTAGGCATATGTCACACGTCACTACTTCACAGGAGGCATTTGAACATAAACATGATCTCCAAATGCATTGATTGACAGAATGCCTTCTGGAACATTTGAACTTTATGTGCCTTAATAACAAACTTACATGACATCTGTAAATCCAAATACAATTGCTGAATTACATGGCTAGATGGTTTGCCACGGGGAAAAGATAGGAACCTTCCCGCTAGCCATGATTGGCTGAGATAATGGATGGGCTAGATATGCCGAGAGATGAGTTCGGATTGGTATGATAGGCTAGACATGCCGAGAGATGAGTTCGGATTGGTCTGAAAGGCTAGACATGCCGAGAGATGAGTTCGGATTGGTCTGAAAGGCTAGACATGCCGAGAGATGAGTTCGGATTGGTCTGATAGGCTAGAGATACCGAGAGATGAGTTCAGATTCGTCTGAAAGGCTCGACATACCGAGAGATGAGTTTGGATTGGTCTGAAAGGCTAGACATGCCAAGAGATGAGTTCGGATTGGTCTGCAATGTATCATGCTTTTGTCTATTACATGATTTGCTCAGTATGTGTCGGTAATCCTTTCTAACGCTGCTTTTTTTAAAGATATCATGAAGAACTCCAACGTTGAAGTTGGGTTTTAAAATTAGTTGTCCAGTGGAAGCAGAGTATGATAGCTAAGGAGATTAGCAAATGTTATGCGCAGGGAGTCGAAAAGAGAACATCTCTCTCCGGATTACATCTTCAAACTATGGGTAACCATGTCATCCGTGACAGAGAAGCATTCATCCATGTATATCGGTAAAAGAGTAGCTAGCGACATTTTCAGATATTATATGTTTCTAATTTTGTCACAAAGACATTTTCATTGCAAGTTCAAGCGTACTGTTAGCTAGCTAGCTAACATTAGCTGACAGTGTCATGCAGGTGAAAGAGGACCCAAAAGCGACTTAACAGAAACAGAGTTTATTTAAGTCCAAACAGGGAATAACAGAAATCCTCTAGTCTGTAGAGGGGAATAACTGGAGAAGCGGCCACAGACTGCAGGTCGCTTCGGGTAGGCGCAGGCCGTAGTTGACAGAGACACCTGCTCACACGCAGCATCTGATGAAGGCAAAAAACACGACAGGACAGGGCGATACACAAACACAGCAAAAACACGACAGGACAGGGCGAAACGCAATCACAGCATGGTGAATACTAAACAAGGAACCGACGGGACAGGAACGGAACACAAAGGAATAAATAGGGACTCAAATCAGGGGAAAGGATCGGGAACAGGTGTGGGAAGACTAAATGATGATTAGGGGAATAGGAACAGCTGGGAGCAGGAACGGAACGATAGAGAGAAGAGAGAGCGAGAGAGTGAGAGAGGGAGGGGGAGAGAGAGGGATAGAAAGAGGGAAAGAACCTAAAAAGACCAGCAGAGGGAAACGAATAGAATGGGGAGCACAGGGACAAGACATGATAATAAATGACAAACATGACAGTACCCCCCCACTCACCGAGCGCCTCCTGGCGCACTCGAGGAGGAATCCTGGCGGCAACGGAGGAAATCATCGATGAGTGAACGGTCCAGCACGTCCCGAGACGGAACCCAACTCCTCTCCTCAGGACCGTAACCCTCCCAATCCACTAAGTATTGGTGACCCCGTCCCCGAGAACGCATGTCCATGATCTTATGTACCTTGTAAATAGGTGCGCTCTCGACAAGGACGGGAGGGGGGAGGGAAGACGAACGGGGTGCGAAGAAAGGGCTTAACACAGGAGACATGGAAGACAGGATGGACGCGACGAAGATGTCGCGGAAGAAGCAAGTCGCACAGCGACAGGATTGACGACCTGGGAGACACGGAACGGACCAATGAACCGCGGAGTCAACTTACGAGAAGCTGTCGTAAGAGGAAGGTTGCGAGTGGAAAGCCACACTCTCTGGCCGCAACAATACCTTGGACTCTTAATCCTGCGTTTATTGGCGGCTCTCACAGTCTTCCCCGCAGACAAAGGCAGACCGGTAATGAAGTCTAAGGCGATGTGAGACCATGGTCGAGAAGGAATGGGGAGCGGTCTGAGACGACCGGCAGGAGGAGAGTTACCCGACTTAGTCTGCGCGCAGTCCGAACAAGCAGCCACGAAACGGCGCGTGTCACGCTCCTGAGTCGGCCACCAAAAGCGCTGGCGAATAGACGCAAGAGTGCCTCGAACACCGGGATGACCAGCTAACTTGGCAGAGTGAGCCCACTGAAGAACAGCCAGACGAGTGGAAACAGGAACGAAAAGGAGGTTACTAGGACAAGCGCGCGGCGACGCAGTGTGCGTGAGTGCTTGCTTAACCTGTCTTTCAATTCCCCAGACTGTTAACCCGACAACACGCCCATAAGGAAGAATCCCCTCGGGATCAGTAGAAGCCACAGAAGAACTAAACAGACGGGATAAGGCATCAGGCTTGGTGTTCTTGCTACCCGGACGGTAAGAAATCACAAACTCGAAACGAGCGAAAAACAACGCCCAACGAGCTTGACGGGCATTAAGTCGTTTGGCAGAACGGATGTACTCAAGGTTCTTATGGTCTGTCCAAACGACAAAAGGAACGGTCGCCCCCTCCAACCACTGTCGCCATTCGCCTAGGGCTAAGCGGATGGCGAGCAGTTCACGGTTACCCACATCATAGTTGCGCTCAGATGGCGACAGGCGATGAGAAAAATAAGCGCAAGGATGAACCTTATCGTCAGACTGGAAGCGCTGGGATAGAATGGCTCCCACGCCTACCTCTGAAGCGTCAACCTCGACAATGAATTGTCTAGTGACGTCAGGAGTAACGAGGATAGGAGCGGACGTAAACGTTCCTTTAGAAGATCAAAAGCTCCCTGGGCGGAACCGGACCACTTAAAACACGTCTTGACAGAAGTAAGAGCTGTGAGAGGGGCAGCAACTTGACCGAAATTACGAATGAAACGCCGATAGAAATTAGCGAAACCTAAAAAGCGCTGCAACTCGACACGTGACCTTGGAACGGACCAATCACTGACAGCTTGGACCTTAGCGGAATCCATCTGAATGCCTTCAGCGGAAATAACGGAACCGAGAAAAGTAACGGAGGAGACATGAAAAGAGCACTTCTCAGCCTTTACGTAGAGACAATTCTCTAAAAGGCGCTGTAGAACACGTCGAACGTGCTGAACATGAATCTCGAGTGACGGAGAAAAAATCAGGATATCGTCAAGATAGACAAAAACAAAGATGTTCAGCATGTCTCTCAGAACATCATTAACTAATGCCTGAAAAACAGCTGGCGCATTGGCGAGACCGAACGGCAGAACCCGGTACTCAAAATGCCCTAACGGAGTGTTAAACGCCGTTTTCCACTCGTCCCCCTCTCTGATGCGCACGAGATGGTAAGCGTTACGAAGGTCCAACTTAGTAAAGCACCTGGCTCCCTGCAGAATCTCGAAGGCTGATGACATAAGGGGAAGCGGATAACGATTCTTAACCGTTATGTCATTCAGCCCTCGATAATCCACGCAGGGGCGCAGAGTACCGTCCTTCTTCTTAACAAAAAGAACCCCGCCCCGGCCGGAGAAGAAGAAGGCACTATGGTACCGGCGTCAAGAGACACAGACAAATAATCCTCGAGAGCCTTACGTTCGGGAGCCGACAGAGAGTATAGTCTACCTCGAGGAGGAGTGGTCCCCGGAAGGAGATCAATACTACAATCATACGACCGGTGAGGAGGAAGGGAGTTGGCTCGGGACCGACTGAAGACCGTGCGCAGATCATGATATTCCTCCGGCACTCCTGTCAAATCGCCAGGCTCCTCCTGAGAAGTAGGGACAGAAGAAACGGGAGGGATGGCCGACATTAAACACTTCACATGACAAGAAACGTTCCAGGATAGGATAGAATTACTAGACCAATTAATAGAAGGATTATGACATACTAGCCAGGGATGACCCAAAACAACAGGTGTAAACGGTGAACGGAAAATCAAAAAAAGAAATAGTCTCACTGTGGTTACCAGATACTGTGAGAGTTAAAGGTAGTGTCTCAAATTTGATACTGGGAAGATGACTACCATCTAAGGCAAACATGGGCGTAGGCTTGTCTAACGGTCTGAAAGGAATGTTATGTTTCCGAACCCATGCTTCGTCCATGAAACAACCCTCAGCCCCAGAGTCAATCAAGGCACTGCATGTAGCACCGAACCGGTCCAGCGTAGATGGACCGACATAGTAGTACAAGATCTAGATGAAGAGACCAGAGTAGTAGCGCTCACCAGTAGCCCTCCGCTTACTGATGGGCTCTGGCCTCTTACTGGACATGAATTAACAAAATGTCCAGCAACTCCGCAATAGAGGCACAGGCGGTTGGTGATCCTCCGTTCCCTCTCCTTAGTCGAGATGCGAATCCTCCCAGCTGCATGG
>NC_060195.1:1754412-1902258 GCF_021184085.1 Oncorhynchus gorbuscha | reverse complement strand
ACAGACCAGGTAGATATACTGTCTCTATTCTATTATGACAGACCAGCTAGATCTACTGTCTCTATTATATTATGACAGACCAGGTAGATATACTGTCTCTATTATATTATGACAGACCAGCTAGATCTACTGTCTCTATTATATTATGACAGACCAGGTAGATATACTGTCTCTGTCTCTATTATAGATCTATGTCTCTATTATACAGATAGACCAGCTAGATCTACTGTCTATTATATTATGACAGACCAGCTAGATCTATGTCTCTATTGGGTAGATCTACTGTCTCTATTATATTATGACAGACCAGCTAGATCTACTGTCTCTATTATATTTTGACAGACCATGTAGATCTACTGTCTCTATTATATTATGACAGACCAGGTATAACTACTGTCTCTATTATATTATGACAGACCAGCTAGATCTACTGTCTCTATATTATGACAGACCAGCTAGATCTACTGTCTCTATTATATTATGACAGACCAGCTAGATCTACTGTCTCTATTGTATTATGACAGACCAGCTAGATCTACTGTCTCTATTATATTATGACAGACCAGCTAGATCTACTGTCTCTATGTCTCTATTGGGTAGATCTGCTGTCTCTATTATATTATGACAGACCAGCTAGATCTACTGTCTCTACTGTTATATTATGACAGACCAGCTAGATCTACTGTCTCTATTATATTATGACAGACCAGCTAGATCTACTGTCTCTATTATATTATGACAGACCAGCTAGATCTACTGTCTCTATTATATTATGACAGACCAGCTAGATCTACTGTCTCTATTATATTATGACAGACCAGCTAGATCTACTGTCTCTATTATATTATGACAGACCAGCTAGATCTACTGTCTCTATTATATTATGACAGACCAGGTAGATCTACTGTCTCTATTCTATTATGACAGACCAGCTAGATCTACTGTCTCTATTATAAAATGACAGACCAGGTAGAACTACTGTCTCTATTATATTATGACAGACCAGCTAGATCTACTGTCTCTATTATATTATGACAGACCAGCTAGATCTACTGTCTCTATTATATTATGACAGACCAGGTAGATCTACTGTCTCTATTATATTATGACAGACCAGCTAGATCTACTGTCTCTATTATATTATGACAGACCAGCTAGATCTACTGTCTCTATTATATTATGACAGACCAGGTAGATCTACTGTCTCTATTATATTATGACAGACCAGGTAGATCTACTGTCTCTATTATATTATGACAGACCAGCTAGATCTACTGTCTCTATTATATTATGACAGACCAGGTAGATCTACTGTCTCTATTATATTATGACAGACCAGCTAGATCTACTGTCTCTATTATATTATGACAGACCAGGTAGATCTACTGTCTCTATTATGTTATGACAGACCAGTAGATCTACTGTCTCTATTATATTATGACAGACCAGCTAGATCTACTGTCTCTATGTCTCTATTATATTTGACAGGTAGATCTACTGTCTCTATTATATTATGACAGACCAGCTAGATCTACTGTCTCTATTATATTTTGACAGACCAGTAGATCTACTGTCTCTATTATATTATGACAGACCAGCTAGATCTACTGTCTCTATTATATTATGACAGACCAGCTAGATCTACTGTCTCTATTATATTATGACAGACCAGCTAGATCTACTGTCTCTATTATATTATGACAGACCAGCTAGATCTACTGTCTCTATTATATTATGACAGACCAGCTAGATATACTGTCTCTATTATATTATGACAGACCAGCTAGATCTACTGTCTCTATGTCTCTATTGGGTAGATCTACTGTCTCTATTATATTATGACAGACCAGCTAGATCTACTGTCTCTATTATATTATGACAGACCAGCTAGATCTACTGTCTCTATTATATTATGACAGACCAGCTAGATCTACTGTCTCATTTATATGATGACAGACCAGCTAGATCTACTGTCTCTATTATATTATGACAGACCAGCTAGATCTACTGTCTCTATTATATTATGACAGACCAGCTAGATCTACTGTCTCTATTATATTATGACAGACCAGCTAGATCTACTGTCTCTATTATATTATGACAGACCAGCTAGATCTACTGTCTCTATTATATTATGACAGACCAGCTAGATCTACTGTCTCTATTATATTATGACAGACCAGCTAGATCTACTGTCTCTATTATATTATGACAGACCAGCTAGATCTACTGTCTCTATTATATTATGACAGACCAGCTAGATCTACTGTCTCTATTATATTATGACAGACCAGCTAGATCTACTGTCTCTATTATATTATGACAGACCAGCTAGATCTACTGTCTCTATTATATTATGACAGACCAGCTAGATCTACTGTCTCTATTATATTATGACAGACCAGCTAGATCTACTGTCTCTATTATATTATGACAGACCAGCTAGATCTACTGTCTCTATTATATTATGACAGACCAGCTAGATCTACTGTCTCTATTATATTATGACAGACCAGCTAGATCTATACTGTCTCTATTATATTATGACAGACCAGCTAGATCTACTGTCTCTATTATATTATGACAGACCAGTAGATCTACTGTCTCTATTATATTATGACAGACCAGCTAGATCTACTGTCTCTATTATATTATGACAGACCACTGTCTCTATTATATTATGATAGACCAGCTAGATCTACTGTCTCTATTATATTATGACAGACCAGGTAGATCTACTGTCTCTATTATATTATGACAGACCAGGTAGATCTACTGTCTCTATTATATTATGACAGACCAGCTAGATCTACTGTCTCTATTATATTATGACAGACCAGGTAGATCTACTGTCTCTATTATATTATGACAGACCAGCTAGATCTACTGTCTCTATTATATTATGACAGACCAGGTAGATCTACTGTCTCTATTATATTATGACAGACCAGCTAGATCTACTGTCTCTATCTATATTATGACAGACCAGCTAGATCTACTGTCTCTATTATATTATGACAGACCAGCTAGATCTACTGTCTCTATTATAGATCTACTGTCTCTATTATATTATGACAGACCAGCTAGATCTACTGTCTCTATTATATTTTGACAGACCATGTAGATCTACTGTCTCTATTATATTATGACAGACCAGCTAGATCTACTGTCTCTATTATATTATGACAGACCAGCTAGATCTACTGTCTCTATTATATTTTGACAGACCAGCTAGATCTACTGTCTCTATTATATTATGACAGACCAGCTAGATCTACTGTCTCTATTATATTATGACAGACCAGCTAGATCTACTGTCTCTATTATATTATGACAGACCAGCTAGATCTACTGTCTCTATTATATTATGACAGACCAGCTAGATATACTGTCTCTATTTATTATGACAGACCAGCTAGATCTACTGTCTCTATTATAAAATGACAGACCAGGTAGATCTACTGTCTCTATTATATTATGACAGACCAGCTAGATCTACTGTCTCTATTATATTTTGACAGACCAGCTAGATCTACTGTCTCTATTATATTATGACAGACCAGCTAGATCTACTGTCTCTATTATATTATGACAGACCAGCTAGATCTACTGTCTCTATTATATTATGACAGACCAGCTAGATCTACTGTCTCTATTATATTATGACAGACCAGCTAGATCTACTGTCTCTATTATATTATGACAGACCAGCTAGATCTACTGTCTCTATTATATTATGACAGACCAGCTAGATCTACTGTCTCTATTATATTATGACAGACCAGCTAGATCTACTTTCTCTGTCTCTATTATATTATGACAGACCAGCTAGATCTACTGTCTCTATTATATTATGACAGACCATGTAGATCTACTGTCTCTATTATATTATGACAGACCAGGTAGAACTACTGTCTCTATTATATTATGACAGACCAGCTAGATCTACTGTCTCTATTATATTATGACAGACCAGCTAGATCTACTGTCTCTATTATATTATGACAGACCAGCTAGATCTACTGTCTCTATTATATTATGACAGACCAGGTAGATCTACTGTCTCTATTATATTATGACAGACCAGCTAGATCTACTGTCTCTATTATATTATGACAGACCAGCTAGATCTACTGTCTCTATTATATTATGACAGACCAGCTAGATCTACTGTCTCTATTATATTATTGACAGACCAGTAGATCTACTGTCTCTATTATATTATGACAGACCAGCTAGATCTACTGTCTCTATTATATTATGACAGACCAGCTAGATCTACTGTCTCTATTATATTATGACAGACCAGGTAGATCTACTGTCTCTATTATATTATGACAGACCAGCTAGATCTACTGTCTCTATTATATTATGACAGACCAGGTAGATCTACTGTCTCTATTATATTATGACAGACCAGCTAGATCTACTGTCTCTATTATATTATGACAGACCAGCTAGATCTACTGTCTCTATTATATTATGACAGACCAGCTAGATCTACTGTCTCTATTATATTATGACAGACCAGCTAGATCTACTGTCTCTATTATATTATGACAGACCAGCTAGATCTACTGTCTCTATTATTATGACAGACCAGCTAGATCTACTGTCTCTATTATATTATGACAGACCAGCTAGATCTACTGTCTCTATTATATTATGACAGACCAGCTAGTTCTATTATTTCTGACTGATCTACTGTCTCTATTATATTATGACAGACCAGCTAGATCTACTGTCTCTATTATATTATGACAGACCAGCTAGATCTACTGTCTCTATTATATTATGACAGACCAGCTAGATCTACTGTCTCTATTATATTATGACAGACCAGCTAGATCTACTGTCTCTATTATATTATGACAGACCAGCTAGATCTACTGTCTCTATTATGTTATGACAGACCAGCTAGATCTACTGTCTCTATTATATTATGACAGACCAGCTAGATCTACTGTCTCTATTATATTATGACAGACCAGCTAGATCTACTGTCTCTATTATATTATGACAGACCAGTAGATCTACTGTCTATTATTATGACAGACCAGCTAGATCTACTGTCTCTATTATATTATGACAGACCAGCTAGATCTACTGTCTCTCTTTTATTATGACAGACCAGCTAGATCTACTGTCTCTATTATATTATGACAGACCAGCTAGATCTACTGTCTCTATTATATTATGACAGACCAGCTAGATCTACTGTCTCTATTATATTATGACAGACCAGCTAGATCTACTGTCTCTATTATGTTATGACAGACCAGCTAGATCTACTGTCTCTATTGTATTTTGACAGACCAGCAAGTTCTATTATATTATGACAGACCAGCTAGATCTACTGTCTCTATTATATTATGACAGACCAGCTAGATCTACTGTCTCTATCTATATTATGACAGACCAGCTAGATCTACTGTCTCTATTATATTATGACAGACCAGCTAGATCTACTGTCTCTATTATATTATGACAGACCAGCTAGATCTACTGTCTCTATTATATTATGACAGACCAGCTAGATCTACTGTCTCTATTATATTATGACAGACCAGCTAGATCTACTGTCTCTATTATATTATGACAGACCAGCTAGATCTACTGTCTCTATTATATTATGACAGACCATCTAGCTAGATCTACTGTCTCTATTATATTATGACAGACCAGCTAGATCTACTGTCTCTATTATATTTTGACAGACCAGATCTAGTCTCTATTATATTATGACAGACCTAGATCTACTGTCTCTATTATATTATGACAGACCAGCTAGATCTACTGTCTCTATTATATTATGACAGACCAGCTAGATCTACTGTCTCTATTATATTATGACAGACCAGCTAGATCTACTGTCTCTATTATATTATGACAGACCAGCTAGATCTACTGTCTCTATTATATTATGACAGACCAGCTAGATCTACTGTCTCTATTATGTTATGACAGACCAGCTAGATCTACTGTCTCTATTATATTATGACAGACCAGCTAGATCTACTGTCTCTATTATGTTATGACAGACCAGCTAGATCTACTGTCTCTATTGTATTATGACAGACCAGCAAGTTCTACTTTTCTCTAGATGTCTCTCTATTATATTATGACAGACCAGCTAGATCTACTGTCTCTATATTATGACAGACCAGCTAGATCTACTGTCTCTATTATATTATGACAGACCAGCTAGATCTACTGTCTCTATTATATTATGACAGACCAGCTAGATCTACTGTCTCTATTATATTATGACAGACCAGCTAGATCTACTGTCTCTATTATATTATGACAGACCAGCTAGATCTACTGTCTCTATTATATTATGACAGACCAGCTAGATCTACTGTCTCTATTATATTATGACAGACCAGCTAGATCTAATGTCTCTATTATATTATGACAGACCAGCTAGATCTACTGTCTCTATTATATTATGACAGACCAGCTAGATCTACTGTCTCTATTATATTATGACAGACCAGCTAGATCTACTGTCTCTATTATATTATGACAGACCAGCTAGATCTACTGTCTCTATTATATTATGACAGACCAGCTAGATCTACTGTCTCTATTATATTATGACAGACCAGCAGATTCTCTCTTTATCTATGACAGACCAGCTTTATTATGACAGACCATGACAGCCCAGCTAGATCTAATGTCTCTATTATATTATGACAGACCAGCTAGATCTACTGTCTCTTTTATATATGACAGACCAGCTAGATCTACTGTCTCTATTATATTATGACAGACCAGCTAGATCTACTGTCTCTATTATATTATGACAGACCAGCTAGATCTACTGTCTCTATTATATTATGACAGACCAGCTAGATCTACTGTCTCTTTTATATTATGACAGACCAGCTAGATCTACTGTCTCTATTATGTTATGACAGACCAGCTAGATCTACTGTCTCTATTATATTATGACAGACCAGCTAGATCTACTGTCTCTATTCTATTATGACAGACCAGCTAGATCTACTGTCTCTATTATAAAATGACAGACCAGGTAGAACTACTGTCTCTATTATATTATGACAGACCAGCTAGATCTACTGTCTCTATTATATTATGACAGACCAGCTAGATCTACTGTCTCTATTATATTATGACAGACCAGGTAGATCTACAGTCTCTATTATATTATGACAGACCAGCTAGATCTACTGTCTCTATTATATTATGACAGACCAGCTAGATCTACTGTCTCTATTATATTATGACAGACCAGCTAGATCTACTGTCTCTATTATATTATGACAGACCAGCTAGATCTACTGTCTCTATTATATTATGACAGACCAGCTAGATCTACTGTCTCTATTATATTATGACAGACCAGCTAGATCTACTGTCTCTATTATATTATGACAGACCAGCTAGATCTACTGTCTCTATTATATTATGACAGACCAGCTAGATCTACTGTCTCTATTATATTATGACAGACCAGCTAGATCTACTGTCTCTATTATATTATGACAGACCAGCTAGATCTACTGTCTCTATGTCTCTATTGGGTAGATCTACTGTCTCTATTATATTATGACAGACCAGCTAGATCTACTGTCTCTATTATATTTTGACAGACCTAGATCTACTGTCTCTATTATATTATGACAGACCAGCTAGATCTACTGTCTCTATTATATTATGACAGACCAGCTAGATCTACTGTCTCTATTATATTATGACAGACCAGCTAGATCTACTGTCTCTATTATATTATGACAGACCAGCTAGATCTACTGTCTCTATTATATTATGACAGACCAGCTAGATCTACTGTCTCTATTATATTATGACAGACCAGCTAGATCTACTGTCTCTATTCTCTATGACAGACCAGCTAGATCTACTGTCTCTATTATATTATGACAGACCAGCTAGACTGTCTCTGTCTCTAGACCAGCTAGATCTCTATTGACAGACCAGCTAGATCTACTGTCTCTATTATATTATGACAGACCAGCTAGATCTACTGTCTCTATTATATATGACAGACCAGTTACTGATCTACTGTCTCTATTATATTATGACAGACCAGCTAGATCTACTGTCTCTATTATATTATGACAGACCAGCTAGATCTACTGTCTCTATTATATTTTGACAGACCAGCTAGATCTACTGTCTCTATTATATTATGACAGACCAGCTAGATCTACTGTCTCTATTATATTTTGACAGACCAGCTAGATCTACTGTCTCTATTATATTATGACAGACCAGCTAGATCTACTGTCTCTATTATATTATGACAGACCAGCTAGATCTACTGTCTCTATTATATTATGACAGACCAGCTAGATCTACTGTCTCTATGTCTCTATTATATTATGACAGACCAGCTAGATCTACTGTCTCTATTATATTATGACAGACCAGCTAGATCTACTGTCTCTATTATATTATGACAGACCAGCTAGATCTACTGTCTCTATTATATTATGACAGACCAGCTAGATCTACTGTCTCTATTATATTATGACAGACCAGCTAGATCTACTGTCTCTATTATATTATGACAGACCAGGTAGATCTACTGTCTCTATTATATTATGACAGACCAGCTAGATCTACTGTCTCTATTATATTATGACAGACCAGCTAGATCTACTGTCTCTATTATATTATGACAGACCAGCTAGATCTACTGTCTCTATTATATTATGACAGACCAGCTAGATCTACTGTCTCTATTATATTATGACAGACCAGCTAGATCTACTGTCTCTATTATATTATGACAGACCAGCTAGATCTACTGTCTCTATTATATTATGACAGACCAGCTAGATCTACTGTCTCTATTATATTTAGACAGACCAGCTAGATCTACTGTCTCTGTCTCTTTTATATTATGACAGACCAGCTAGATCTACTGTCTCTATTATATTATGACAGACCAGCTAGATCTACTGTCTCTATTATATTATGACAGACCAGCTAGATCTACTGTCTCTATTATATTATGACAGACCAGCTAGATCTACTGTCTCTATTATATTATGACAGACCAGCTAGATCTACTGTCTCTATTATATTATGACAGACCAGCTAGATCTACTGTCTCTATTATATTATGACAGACCAGCTAGATCTACTGTCTCTATTATATTATGACAGACCAGCTAGATCTACTGTCTCTATTATATTATGACAGACCAGCTAGATCTACTGTCTCTATTATATTATGACAGACCAGCTAGATCTACTGTCTCTATTATATTATGACAGACCAGCTAGATCTACTGTCTCTATTATATTATGACAGACCAGCTAGATCTACTGTCTCTATTATATTATGACAGACCAGCTAGATCTACTGTCTCTATTATATTTTGACAGACCAGCTAGTTCTACTGTCTCTATTATTTTGACAGACCAGCTAGATCTACTGTCTCTATTATATTATGACAGACCAGCTAGATCTACTGTCTCTATTATATTATGACAGACCAGCTAGATCTACTGTCTCTATTATATTATGACAGACCAGCTAGATCTACTGTCTCTATTATATTATGACAGACCAGCTAGATCTACTGTCTCTATTATATTATGACAGACCAGCTAGATCTACTGTCTCTATTATATTATGACAGACCAGCTAGATCTACTGTCTCTATTATATTATGACAGACCAGCTAGATCTACTGTCTCTATTATATTATGACAGACCAGCTAGATCTACTGTCTCTATTATATTATGACAGACCAGCTAGATCTACTGTCTCTATATTATATTATGACAGACCAGCTAGATCTACTGTCTCTATTATATTATGACAGACCAGCTAGATCTACTGTCTCTATTATGTTATGACAGACCAGCTAGATCTACTGTCTCTATTATATTATGACAGACCAGCTAGATCTACTGTCTCTATTATATTATGACAGACCAGCTAGATCTACTGTCTCTATTATATTATGATGACAGACCAGCTAGATCTACTGTCTCTATTCTATTATGACAGACCAGCTAGATCTACTGTCTCTATTATATTATGACAGACCAGCTAGATCTACTGTCTCTATTATATTTTGACAGACCAGGTAGATCTACTGTCTCTATTATATTATGACAGACCAGCTAGATCTACTGTCTCTATTATATTATGACAGACCAGCTAGATCTACTGTCTCTATTATATTTTGACAGACCAGCTAGATCTACTGTCTCTATTATATTATGACAGACCAGCTAGATCTACTGTCTCTATTATATTATGACAGACCAGCTAGATCTACTGTCTCTATTATATTATGACAGACCAGCTAGATCTACTGTCTCTATTATAATATGACAGACCAGCTAGATCTACTGTCTCTATTATATTATGACAGACCAGCTAGATCTACTGTCTCTATTATATTATGACAGACCAGCTAGATCTACTGTCTCTATTATATTATGACAGACCAGCTAGATCTACTGTCTCTATTATATTATGACAGACCAGCTAGATCTACTGTCTCTATTATATTATGACAGACCAGCTAGATCTACTGTCTCTATTATGTTATGACAGACCAGCTAGATCTACTGTCTCTATTATATTATGACAGACCAGCTAGACTTTTCTACTGTCTCTATTTTATTATGACAGACCAGCTAGATCTACTGTCTCTATTATGTTATGACAGACCAGCTAGATCTACTGTCTCTATTATATTATGACAGACCAGCTAGATCTACTGTCTCTATTATATTATGACAGACCAGCTAGATCTACTGTCTCTATTATATTATGACAGACCAGCTAGATCTACTGTCTCTATTATATTATGACAGACCAGCTAGATCTACTGTCTCTATTATATTATGACAGACCAGCTAGATCTACTGTCTCTATTATATTATGACAGACCAGCTAGATCTACTGTCTCTATTATATTATGACAGACCAGCTAGATCTACTGTCTCTATTATATTATGACAGACCAGCTAGATCTACTGTCTCTATTATATTATGACAGACCAGCTAGATCTACTGTCTCTATTATATTATGACAGACCAGCTAGATCTACTGTCTCTATTATATTATGACAGACCAGCTAGATCTACTGTCTCTATTATATTATGACAGACCAGCTAGATCTACTGTCTCTATTATGTTATGACAGACCAGCTAGATCTACTGTCTCTATTATATTATGACAGACCAGCTAGTCTCTGTCTCTTTCTCTATGTCTGTCTCTATTATATTATGACAGACCAGCTCTGATCTACTGTCTCTATTATATTATGACAGACCAGCTAGATCTACTGTCTCTATTATATTATGACAGACCAGCTAGATCTACTGTCTCTATTATATTATGACAGACCATCTAGATCTACTGTCTCTATTATATTATGACAGACCAGCTAGATCTACTGTCTCTATTATATTATGACAGACCAGCTAGTTCTACTTTCTCTGTCTCTATTATATTATGACAGACCAGCTAGATCTACTGTCTCTATTATATTATGACAGACCAGCTAGATCTACTGTCTCTATTATATTATGACAGACCAGCTAGATCTACTGTCTCTATTATGTTATGACAGACCAGCTAGATCTACTGTCTCTATTATATATGACAGACCAGCTAGATCTACTTTCTCTATTTTTTTATGACAGACCAGCTAGATCTACTGTCTCTATTATATTATGACAGACCAGCTAGATCTACTGTCTCTATTACATTATGACAGACCAGCTAGATCTACTGTCTCTATTATATTATGACAGACCAGCTAGATCTACTGTCTCTATTATGTTATGACAGACCAGCTAGATCTACTGTCTCTATTATATTTTGACAGACCAGCTAGAGTTCTACTTTTCTCTAGCTGTCTCTCTATTTATTATGACAGACCAGCTAGATCTACTGTCTCTATTATGTTATGACAGACCAGCTAGATCTACTGTCTCTATCTATTATGACAGACCAGCTAGATCTACTGTCTCTATTTATTATGACAGACCAGCTAGATCTACTGTCTCTATTATATTATGACAGACCAGCTAGATCTACTGTCTCTATTATTATGACAGACCAGCTAGATCTACTTCTCTATTATATTATGACAGACCAGCTAGATCTACTGTCTCTATTATATTATGACAGACCAGCTAGATCTACTGTCTCTATTATATTATGACAGACCAGCTAGATCTACTGTCTCTATTATAATATGACAGACCAGCTAGATCTACTGTCTCTATTATATTATGACAGACCAGCTAGATCTACTGTCTCTATTATATTATGACAGACCAGCTAGATCTACTGTCTCTATTATATTATGACAGACCAGCTAGATCTACTGTCTCTATTATATTATGACAGACCAGCTAGATCTACTGTCTCTATTATATTATGACAGACCAGCTAGATCTACTGTCTCTATTATATTATGACAGACCAGCTAGATCTACTGTCTCTATTATATTATGACAGACCAGCTAGATCTACTGTCTCTACTTTATGATCTAGCTGATCTCTGTCTCTATTATTATGACAGACCAGCTAGATCTACTGTCTCTATTATATTATGACAGACCAGCTAGATCTACTGTCTCTAACATTTATATTATGACAGACCAGCTAGATCTTACTGTCTCTATTATATTATGACAGACCAGCTAGATCTACTGTCTCTATTATATTATGAGACTATCTACTGTCTCTATTATATTATGACAGACCAGCTAGATCTCACTGTCTCTATTATATTATGACAGACCAGCTAGATCTACTGTCTCTATTATATTATGACAGACCAGCTAGATCTACTGTCTCTATTATATTATGACAGACCAGCTAGATCTACTGTCTCTATTATATTATGACAGACCCTAGATCTACTGTCCAGCTAGATCTACTGTCTCTATTATATTATGACAGACCAGCTAGATCTACTGTCTCTATTATAGTTTATGACAGACCAGCTAGATCTACTGTCTCTATTATATTATGACAGACCAGCTAGATCTACTGTCTCTATTATATTATGACAGACCAGCTAGATCTACTGTCTCTATTATATTATGACAGACCAGCTAGATCTATGACACTGTCTCTATTATATTATGACAGACCAGCTAGATCTACTGTCTCTGACAGACCATTGACAGACCAGCTAGATCTACTGTCTCATGACAGACCAGCTAGATCTACTGTCTCTATTATAATATGTTATGACAGACCAGCTAGATCTACTGTCTCTATTATAGATGACAGACCAGCTAGATCTACTGTCTCTATTATATTATGACAGACCAGCTAGATCTACTGTCTCTTATATTATGACAGACCAGACAGACAGCTAGATCACTGTCTCTATTATATTATGACAGACCAGCTAGATCTACTGTCTCTATTATATTATGACAGACCAGCTAGATCTACTGTCTCTATTATATTATGACAGACCAGCTAGATCTACTGTCTCTATTATATTATGACAGACCAGCTAGATCTACTGTCTCTATTATATTATGACAGACCAGCTAGATCTGTCTCTAGGTTCAGCTTGACAGACCAGCTAGATCTACTCTCTATTATATATGTTATGATTATATTATGACAGACCACCAGATCTAGATCTACTGTCTCTATTATATTATGACAGACCATGATAGACAGACCATTAGGTTATGACAGACCAGCTAGATCTACTGTCTCTATTATATTATGACAGACCTCTATTAGATCTGACAGACAGTCTCTATTATATTATGACAGACCAGCTAGATCTACTGTCTCTATTATATTATGACAGACCAGCTAGATCTACTGTCTCTATCTATGACAGACCAGCTAGATCTACTGTCTCTATTATATTATGACAGACCAGCTAGATCTACTGTCTCTATTATATTATGACAGACCAGCTAGATCTAGATCTATATTATGACAGACCAGCTAGATCTACTGTCTCTATTATATTATGACAGACCAGCTAGATCTACTGTCTCTATTATATTATGACAGACCAGCTAGATCTACTGTCTCTATTATATTATGACAGACCAGCTAGATCTACTGTCTCTATTATATTATGACAGACCAGCTAGATCTACTGTCTCTATTATATTATGACAGACCAGCTAGATCTACTGTCTCTATTATATTATGACAGACCAGCTAGATCTACTGTCTCTATTATGTTATGACAGACCAGCTAGATCTACTGTCTCTATTGTATTTTGACAGACCAGCAAGTTCTACTTTTCTCTATGTCTCTATTTTATTATGACAGACCAGCTAGATCTACTGTCTCTATTATCTTATGACAGACCAGCTAGATCTACTGTCTCTATTATATTATGACAGACCAGCTAGATCTACTGTCTCTATTATATTATGACAGACCAGCTAGATCTACTGTCTCTATTATATTATGACAGACCAGCTAGATCTACTGTCTCTATTATATTATGACAGACCAGCTAGATCTACTGTCTCTATTATATTATGACAGACCAGCTAGATCTACTGTCTCTATTATATTATGACAGACCAGCTAGATCTACTGTCTCTATTATATTATGACAGACCAGCTAGATCTACTGTCTCTATTATATTATGACAGACCAGCTAGATCTACTGTCTCTATTATATTATGACAGACCAGCTAGATCTACTTTTCTCTATGTCTCTATTATTATGACAGACCAGCTAGATCTACTGTCTCTATTATATTATGACAGACCAGCTAGATCTACTGTCTCTATTATATTATGACAGACCAGCTAGATCTACTGTCTCTATTATATTATGACAGACCAGCTAGATCTACTGTCTCTATTATGTTATGACAGACCAGCTAGATCTACTGTCTCTATTATATTATGACAGACCAGCTAGATCTACTGTCTCTATTATTTTATTATGACAGACCAGCTAGATCTACTGTCTCTATTTATTATGACAGACCAGCTAGATCTACTGTCTCTATTATATTATGACAGACCAGCTAGATCTACTGTCTCTATTATATTATGACAGACCAGCTAGATCTACTGTCTCTATTATATTATGACAGACCAGCTAGATCTACTGTCTCTATTATATTATGACAGACCAGCTAGATCTACTGTCTCTATCTCTATTATATTATGACAGACCAGCTAGATCTACTGTCTCTATTATATTATGACAGACCAGCTAGATCTACTGTCTCTATTATATTATGACAGACCAGCTAGATCTACTGTCTCTATTCGAATTTGACAGACCAGGTAGATCTACTTTCTCTATTATATTATGACAGACCAGCTAGATCTACTGTCTCTATTATATTATGACAGACCAGCTAGATCTACTGTCTCTATTATATTATGACAGACCAGCTAGATCTACTGTCTCTATTATATTATGACAGACCAGCTAGATCTACTGTCTCTATTATATTATGACAGACCAGCTAGATCTACTGTCTCTATTATATTATGACAGACCAGCTAGATCTACTGTATCTATGTCTCTATTATATTATGACAGACCAGCTAGATCTACTGTCTCTATTATATTATGACAGACCAGCTAGATCTACTGTCTCTATTATATTATGACAGACCAGCTAGATCTACTGTCTCTATTATATTATGACAGACCAGCTAGATCTACTGTCTCTATTATATTATGACAGACCAGCTAGATCTACTGTCTCTATTATATTATGACAGACCAGCTAGATCTACTGTCTCTATTATATTATGACAGACCAGCTAGATCTACTGTCTCTATTATATTATGACAGACCAGCTAGATCTACTGTCTCTATTATATTATGACAGACCATCTAGATCTACTGTCTCTATTATATTATGACAGACCAGCTAGATCTACTGTCTCTATTATATTATGACAGACCAGCTAGATCTGTCTCTTTCTATGACAGACCAGCTAGATCTACTGTCTTATTATATTATGACAGACCAGCTAGATCTACTGTCTCTATTATATTATGACAGACCAGCTAGATCTACTGTCTCTATTATATTATGACAGACCAGCTAGATCTACTGTCTCTATTATATTATGACAGACCAGCTAGATCTACTGTCTCTATTATATTATGACAGACCAGCTAGATCTACTGTCTCTATTATGTTATGACAGACCAGCTAGATCTACTGTCTCTATTATATTATGACAGACCAGCTAGATCTACTGTCTCTATTATGTTATGACAGACCAGCTAGATCTACTGTCTCTATTGTATTTTGACAGACCAGCAAGTTCTACTTTTCTCTGTCTCTCTTTTATTATGACAGACCAGCTTGATCTACTGTCTCTATTATATATGACAGACCAGCTAGATCTACTGTCTCTATTATATTATGACAGACCAGCTAGATCTACTGTCTCTATTATATTATGACAGACCAGCTAGATCTACTGTCTCTATTATATTATGACAGACCAGCTAGATCTACTGTCTCTATTATATTATGACAGACCAGCTAGATCTACTGTCTCTATTATATTATGACAGACCAGCTAGATCTACTGTCTCTATTATATTATGACAGACCAGCTAGATCTACTGTCTCTATTATATTATGACAGACCAGCTAGATCTACTGTCTCTATTATATTATGACAGACCAGCTAGATCTACTGTCTCTATTATATTATGACAGCTAGATCAGTCTCTATTAGATCTACTGTCTCTATTATATTATGACAGACCAGCTAGATCTACTGTCTCTATTATATTATGACAGACCAGCTAGATCTACTGTCTCTATTATATTATGACAGACCAGCTAGATCTACTGTCTCTATTATATTATGACAGACCAGCTAGATCTACTGTCTCTATTATATTATGACAGACCAGCTAGATCTACTGTCTCTATTATATTATGACAGACCAGCTAGATCTACTGTCTCTATTATATTATGACAGACCAGCTAGATCTACTGTCTCTATTATATTATGACAGACCAGCTAGATCTACTGTCTCTATTATCTTATTATGACAGACCAGCTAGATCTACTGTCTCTATTATATTATGACAGACCAGCTAGATCTACTGTCTCTATTATATATGACAGACCAGATCTACTGTCCTATTATATTATGACAGACCAGCTAGATCTACTGTCTCTATTATATTATGACAGACCAGCTAGATCTACTGTCTCTATTATATTATGACAGACCAGCTAGATCTACTGTCTCTATTATATTATGACAGACCAGCTAGATCTACTGTCTCTATTATATTATGACAGACCAGCTAGATCTACTGTCTCTATTATATTATGACAGACCAGCTAGATCTACTGTCTCTATTATATTATGACAGACCAGCTAGATCTACTGTCTCTATTATATTATGACAGACCAGCTAGATCTACTGTCTCTATTATATTATGACAGACCAGCTAGATCTACTGTCTCTATTATATTATGACAGACCAGCTAGATCTACTGTCTCTATTATATTATGACAGACCAGCTAGATCTAGTCTCTATTATTTATGACAGACCAGCTAGATCTACTGTCTCTATTATATTATGACAGACCAGCTAGATCTACTGTCTCTATTATATTATGACAGACCAGCTAGATCTACTGTCTCTATTATGTTATGACAGACCAGCTAGATCTACTGTCTCTATTATATTATGACAGACCCAGCTAGATCTACTGTCTCTATTATATTATGACAGACCAGCTAGATCTACTGTCTCTATTATATTATGACAGACCAGCTAGATCTACTGTCTCTATTATATTATGACAGACCAGCTAGATCTACTGTCTCAATTATAATATGACAGACCAGCTAGATCTACTGTCTCTATTATATTATGACACACCAGCGAGCTCTACTGTCTCTATTATATTATGACAGACCAGCTAGATCGATCTACTGTCTCTGTTATTATTATGACAGACCAGCTAGATCTACTGTCTCTATTATATTATGACAGACCAGCTAGATCTACTGTCTCTATTATATTATGACAGACCAGCTAGATCTACTGTCTCTCTTTTATTATGACAGACCAGCTAGATCTACTGTCTCTATTATATTATGACAGACCAGCTAGATCTACTGTCTCTATTATATTATGACAGATCTACTGTCCAGCTAGATCTACTGTCTCTATTATATTATGACAGACCAGCTAGATCTACTGTCTCTATTATATTATGACAGACCAGCTAGATCTACTGTCTCTATTATTTATGACAGACCAGCAGAGTTCTACTGTCTCTATTCTCTTTTATTATGACAGACCAGCTAGATCTACTGTCTCTATTATATATGACAGACCAGCTAGATCTACTGTCTCTATTATATTATGACAGACCAGCTAGATCTACTGTCTCTATTATATTATGACAGACCAGCTAGATCTACTGTCTCTATTATATTATGACAGACCAGCTAGATCTACTGTCTCTATTATATTATGACAGACCAGCTAGATCTACTGTCTCTATTATATTATGACAGACCAGCTAGATCTACTGTCTCTATTATATTATGACAGACCAGCTAGATCTACTGTCTCTATTATATTATGACAGACCAGCTAGATCTACTGTCTCTATTATATTATGACAGACCAGCCAGATGTACCGTCTCTTTCTCTATTATATTATGACAGACCAGCTAGATCTACTGTCTCTATTGTATTATGACAGACCAGCTAGATCTACTGTCTCTATTATATTATGACAGACCAGCTAGATCTACTTTCTCTATGTCTCTGTCTCTATTTATTATGACAGACCAGCTAGATCTACTGTCTCTATTATATTATGACAGACCAGCTAGATCTACTGTCTCTATTATATTATGACAGACCAGCTAGATCTACTGTCTCTATTATATTATGACAGACCAGCTAGATCTAGTCTCTAGATCAGCTAGATCTATGTCTCTATTATATTATGACAGACCAGCTAGATCTACTGTCTCTATTATATTATGACAGACCAGCTAGATCTACTGTCTCTATTATATTATGACAGACCAGCTAGATCTACTGTCTCTATTATATTATGACAGACCAGCTAGATCTACTGTCTCTATTATATTATGACAGACCAGCTAGATCTACTGTCTCTATTATATTATGACAGACCAGCTAGATCTACTTTCTCTATGTCTCTATTATATTATGACAGACCAGCTAGATCTACTGTCTCTATTATATTATGACAGACCAGCTAGATCTACTGTCTCTATTATATTATGACAGACCAGCTAGATCTACTGTCTCTATTATATTATGACAGACCAGCTAGATCTACTGTCTCTATTATATTATGACAGACCAGCTAGATCTACTTTTCTCTATCTCTTTTATTATGACAGACCAGCTAGATCTACTGTCTCTATTATATCATGACAGACCAGCTAGATCTACTGTCTCTATTATATTATGACAGACCAGCTAGATCTACTGTCTCTATTATATTATGACAGACCAGCTAGATCTACTGTCTCTATTATATTATGACAGACCAGCTAGATCTACTGTCTCTATTATATTATGACAGACCAGCTAGATCTGTCTCTTCTCTATGTCTCTATTATATTATGACAGACCAGCTAGATCTACTGTCTCTATTATGATATGACAGACCAGCTAGATCTACTGTCTCTATTATATTATGACAGACCAGCTAGATCTACTGTCTCTATTATATTATGACAGACCAGCTAGATCTACTGTCTCTATTATATTATGACAGACCAGCTAGATCTACTGACAGACCAGCTAGATCTACTGTCTCTATTGTATTATGACAGACCAGCTAGATCTACTTTCTCTATGTCTCTCTTATTATGACAGACCAGCTAGATCTACTGTCTCTATTATATTATGACAGACCAGCTAGATCTACTGTCTCTATTATATTATGACAGACCAGCTAGATCTAATGTCTCTATTATATTATGACAGACCAGCTAGATCTACTGTCTCTATTATGTTATGACAGACCAGCTAGATCTACTGTCTCTATTGTATTTTGACAGACCAGCAAGTTCTACTTTTCTCTGTCTCTATTATATTATGACAGACCAGCTAGATCTACTGTCTCTATTATGTTATGACAGACCAGCTAGATCTACTGTCTCTATTATATTATGACAGACCAGCTAGATCTACTGTCTCTATTATATTATGACAGACCAGCTAGATCTACTGTCTCTATTATATTATGACAGACCAGCTAGATCTACTGTCTCTATTATATTATGACAGACCAGCTAGATCTACTGTCTCTGACAGACCAGCTAGATCTACTGTCTTATTTGACAGACCAGCTAGATCTACTTTCTCTATGTCTCTCTTTTATTATGACAGACCAGCTAGATCTACTGTCTCTATTATATTATGACAGACCAGCTAGATCTACTGTCTCTATTATATTATGACAGACCAGCTAGATCTACTGTCTCTATTATATTATGACAGACCAGCTAGATCTACTGTCTCTATTATATTATGACAGACCAGCTAGATCTACTGTCTCTATTATATTATGACAGACCAGCTAGATCTACTGTCTCTATTATATTATGACAGACCAGCTAGATCTACTGTCTCTATTATATTATGACAGACCAGCTAGATCTCTGTCTCTATTATATTATGACTCTAGCTGATCTCTGTCTCTATTATATTATGACAGACCAGCTAGATCTACTGTCTCTATTATATTATGACAGACCAGCTAGATCTACTGTCTCTATTATATTATGACAGACCAGCTAGATCTACTGTCTCTATTATATTATGACAGACCAGCTAGATCTACTGTCTCTATTATATTATGACAGACCAGCTAGATCTACTGTCTCTATTATGTTATGACAGACCAGCTAGATCTACTGTCTCTATTATATTATGACAGACCAGCTAGATCTACTGTCTCTATTATATTATGACTCTATCTACTGTCTCTATTATATTATGACAGACCAGCTAGATCTACTGTCTCTATTATATTATGACAGACCAGCTAGATCTACTGTCTCTATTATATTATGACAGACCAGCTAGATCTACTGTCTCTATTATATTATGACAGACCAGCTAGATCTACTGTCTCTATTATATTATGACAGACCAGCTAGATCTACTGTCTCTATTATATTATGACAGACCAGCTAGATCTACTGTCTCTCTATTATATTATGACAGACCAGCTAGATCTACTGTCTCTATTATATTATGACAGACCAGCTAGATCTACTGTCTCTATTATATTATGACAGACCAGCTAGATCTACTGTCTCTATTATGTTATGACAGACCAGCTAGATCTACTGTCTCTATTATATTATGACAGACCAGCTAGATCTACTGTCTCTATTATATTATGACAGACCAGCTAGATCTACTGTCTCTATTATATTATGACAGACCAGCTAGATCTACTGTCTCTATTATATTATGACAGACCAGCTAGATCTACTGTCTCTATTATATTATGACAGACCAGCTAGATCTACTGTCTCTATTATATTATGAGAGACCAGCTAGATCTACTGTCTCTATTATATTTATGACAGACCAGCTAGATCTACTGTCTCTATTATCTCTTTTATTATGACAGACCAGCTAGATCTACTGTCTCTATTATATTATGACAGACCAGCTAGATCTACTGTCTCTATTATATTATGACAGACCAGCTAGATCTATGACAGACCAGCTAGATCTACTGTCTCTATTATATTATGACAGACCAGCTAGATCTACTGTCTCTATTATATTATGACAGACCAGCTAGATCTACTGTCTCTATTATATTATGACAGACCAGCTAGATCTACTGTCTCTATTATATTATGACAGACCAGCTAGATCTACTGTCTCTATTATGTTATGACAGACCAGCTAGATCTACTGTCTCTATTATATTTTGACAGACCAGCAAGTTCTACTTTTCTCTATGTCTCTCTTTTATTATGACAGACCAGCTAGATCTAATGTCTCTATTACATTATGACAGACCAGCTAGATGTACTGTTGCTTTTATAATATGACAGTCCAGCTAGATCTACTGTCTCTATTATGTTGACAGACCAGCTAGATCTACTGTCTCTATTATATTATGACAGACCAGCTAGATCTACTGTCTCTATTATAATATGACAGACCAGCTAGATCTACTGTCTCTATTATAATATGACAGACCAGCTAGATCTACTGTCTCTATTATATTATGACAGACCAGCTAGATCTACTGTCTCTATTATAATATGACAGACCAGCTAGATCTACTGTCTCTTTTATATTATGACAGACCAGCTAGATCTACTGTCTCTATTATAATATGACAGACCAGCTAGATCTACTTTTCTCTATGTCTCTATTTTATTATGACAGACCAGCTAGATCTACTGTCTCTATTATATTATGACAGACCAGCTAGATCTACTGTCTCTATTATGTTATGACAGACCAGCTAGATCTACTGTCTCTATTATATTATGACAGACCAGCTAGATCTACTGTCTCTATTATCATATGACAGACCAGCTAGATCTACTGTCTCTATTATAATATGACAGACCAGCTAGATCTACTGTCTCTATTATATTATGACAGACCAGCTAGATCTACTGTCTCTATTATTTTCTCTTGTCTCTATTTTATTTTGACAGACCAGCTAGATCTACTGTCTCTATTATATTATGACAGACCAGCTAGATCTACTGTCTCTATTATATTATGACAGACCAGCTAGATCTACTGTCTCTATTATATTATGACAGACCAGCTAGATCTACTGTCTCTATTATATTATGACAGACCAGCTAGATCTACTGTCTCTATTATATATGACAGACCAGCTAGATCTACTGTCTCTATTATATTATGACAGACCAGCTAGATCTACTGTCTCTATTATATTATGACAGACCAGCTAGATCTACTTTTCTCTACTCTATTTTATGACAGACCAGCTAGATCTACTGTCTCTATTATATTATGACAGACCAGCTAGATCTACTGTCTCTATTATATTATGACAGACCAGCTAGATCTACTGTCTCTATTATATTATGACAGACCAGCTAGATCTACTGTCTCTATTATATTATGACAGACCAGCTAGATCTACTGTCTCTATTATATATGACAGACCAGCTAGATCTACTGTCTCTGTCTCTATCTACTGTCTTATAATATGACAGACCAGCTAGATCTACTGTCTCTATTATATTTATGACAGACCAGCTAGATCTACTTTCTCTGATCTACTGTTTTATTATGACAGACCAGCTAGATCTACTGTCTCTATTATATTATGACAGACCAGCTAGATCTACTGTCTCTATTATAATATGACAGACCAGCTAGATCTACTGTCTCTATTATGTTATGACAGACCAGCTAGATCTACTGTCTCTATTATATTATGACAGACCAGCTAGATCTACTGTCTCTATTATATTATGACAGACCAGCTAGATCTACTGTCTCTATTATATTATGACAGACCAGCTAGATCTACTGTCTCTATTATGTTATGACAGACCAGCTAGATCTACTGTCTCTATTATATTATGACAGACCAGCTAGTTCTATTTTACTATGTCTCTCTTTTATTATGACAGACCAGCTAGATCTACTGTCTCTATTATATTATGACAGACCAGCTAGATCTACTGTTCTTTTATAATATGACAGACCAGCTAGATCTACTGTCTCTATTATGTTTGACAGACCAGCTAGATCTACTGTCTCTATTGTATTTTGACAGACCAGCTAGATGTACTGTCTCTATTATAATATGACAGACCAGCCAGATCTACTGTCTCTATTATAATATGACAGACCAGCTAGATCTACTGTCTCTATTATGTTATGACAGACCAGCTAGATCTACTGTCTCTATTATAATATGACAGACCAGCTAGATCTACTTTCTCTTTTATATTATTACAGACCAGCTAGATCTACTGTCTCTATTATAATATGACAGACCAGCTAGATCTACTTTTCTCTATGTCTCTATTTTATTATGACAGACCAGCTAGATCTACTGTCTCTATTATATTATGACAGACCAGCTAGATCTACTGTCTCTATTATGTTATGACAGACCAGCTAGATCTACTGTCTCTATTATATTATGACAGACCAGCTAGATCTACTGTCTCTATTATATTGACAGACCAGCTAGATCTACTGTCTCTATTATAATATGACAGACCAGCTAGATCTACTGTCTCTATTGTATTTTGACATACCAGCTAGTTCTACTTTTCTCTATGACTCTATTTTATTTTGATAGACCAGCTAGATCTACATTCTCTTTTATATTATGACAGACCAGCTAATTCTACTGTCTCTATTATATTATGACAGACCAGCTAGATCTACTGTCTCTATTATGTTATGACAGACCAGCTAGATCTACTGTCTCTATTATGTTATGACAGACCAGCTAGATCTACTGTCTCTATTATATTATGACAGACCAGCTAGATCTACTGTCTCTATTATATTATGACAGACCAGCTAGATCTACTGTCTCTATTGTATTTTGACAGACCAGCTAGATCTACTTTCTCTATTATTTTATTTTGACAGACCAGCTAGATCTACTTTCTCTTTTATATTATGACAGACCAGCTAATTCTACTGTCTCTATTATAATATGACAGACCAGTTAGTTCTACTGTCTCTATTATAATATGACAGACCAGCTAGATCTACTGTCTCTTTTATATTATGACAGACCAGCTAGATCTACTGTCTCTATTATATTATGACAGACCAGCTAGATCTACTGTCTCTATTATAATATGACAGACCAGCTAGATCTACTGTCTCTTTTATATTATGACAGACCAGCTAGATCTATTGTCTCTTTTATAATATGACAGACCAGCTAGATCTACTGTTTCTATTATATATGACAGACCAGCTAGATCTACTGTCTCTATTATATTATGACAGACCAGCTAGATCTACTGTCTCTATTATGTTATAACAGACCAGCTAGATCTACTGTCTCTATTATATTATGACAGACCAGCTAGATCTACTGTCTCTATTATATTATGACAGACCAGCTAGATCTACTGTCTCTATTATATTATGACAGACCAGCTAGATCTACTGTCTCTATTATAATATGACAGACCAGCTAGATCTACTGTCTCTATTATATTATGACAGACCAGCTAGATCTACTGTCTCTATTATATTATGACAGACCAGCTAGATCCACTGTCTCTATTATAATATGACAGACCAGCTAGATCTACTGTCTCTATTATAATATGACAGACCAGTTAGTTCTACTGTCTCTATTATATTATGACAGACCAGCTAGATCTACTGTCTCTATTATATTATGACAGACCAGCTAGATCTACTGTCTCTATATCTCTATGACAGGTAGATCTCTGTCTCTATTATATTATGACAGACCAGCTAGATCTACTGTCTCTATTATGTTATGACAGACCAGCTAGATCTACTGTCTCTATTATATTATGACAGACCAGCTAGATCTACTGTCTCTATTATATGACAGACCAGCTAGATCTACTTTTCTTTATGTCTCTTTATATTATGACAGACCAGCTAGATCTACTGTCTCTATTATATTATGACAGACCAGCTTGATCTACTGTCTCTATTATATTATGACAGACCAGCTAGATCTACTGTCTCTATTATATTATGACAGACCAGCTAGATCTACTGTCTCTATTATAATATGACAGACCAGCTAGATCTACTGTCTCTATGTTATTATTATGACAGACCAGCTAGATCTACTGTCTCTATTATATTATGACAGACCAGCTAGATCTACTGTCCCTTTTATAACATGACAGACCAGCTAGATCTACTGTCTCTATTATATTATGACAGACCAGCTAGATCTACTGTCTCTATTATATTATGACAGACCAGCTAGATCTACTGTCTCTATTATATTATTAAATACCAGCTATATCTTCTGCCTCTATTATATTATGACAGACCAGCTAGATCTACTTTTCTCTATGTCTCTACTGTTTATATTATGACAGACCAGCTAGATCTACTGTCTCTATTATAATATGACAGACCAGCTAGATCTACTGTCTCTATTATATTATGACAGACCAGCTAGATCTACTGTCTCTATTATATTATGACAGACCAGTAGTTCTACTGTCTCTATTATAATATGACAGACCAGCTAGATCTACTGTCTCTATTATATTTTGACAGACCAGCTAGTTCTACTTTTCTCTACTATCTCTATTATATATGACAGACCAGCTAGATCTACTGTCTCTATTATATTATGACAGACCAGCTAGATCTACTGTCTCTATTATATTATGACAGACCAGCTAGATCTACTGTCTCTATTATATTATGACAGACCATCTAGATCTACTGTCTCTATTATATTATGACAGACCAGCTAGATCTACTGTCTCTATTATATTATGACAGACCAGCTAGATCTACTGTCTCTATTATATTATGACAGACCAGCTAGATCTACTGTCTCTATTATATTATGACAGACCAGCTAGATCTACTGTCTCTATTATATTATGACAGACCAGCTAGATCTACTGTCTCTATTATGTTATGACAGACCAGCTAGATCTACTGTCTCTATTATATTATGACAGACCAGCTATATCTACTGTCTCTATTATATTATGACAGACCAGCTAGATCTACTGTCTCTATTATGTTATGACAGACCAGCTAGATCTACTGTCTCTATTATATTATGACAGACCAGCTAGATCTACTGTCTCTATTATATTATGACAGACCAGCTAGATCTACTGTCTCTATTATATTATGACAGACCAGCTAGATCTACTTTTCTCTATGTCTCTATTATATTATGACAGACCAGCTAGATCTTCTGTCTCTATGTCTCTATTATATTATGACAGACCAGCTAGATCTACTGTCTCTATTATATTATGACAGACCAGCTAGATCTACTGTCTTTATTATGTTATGACAGACCAGCTAGATCTACTGTCTCTATTACATTATGACAGACCAGCTAGATCTACTGTCTCTATTATATTATGACAGACCAGCTAGATCTACTGTCTCTATTATGTTATGACAGACCAGCTAGATCTACTGTCTCTATTATATTATGACAGACCAGCTAGATCTACTGTCTCTATTATATTATGACAGACCAGCTAGATCTACTGTCTCTATTATGTTATGACAGACCAGCTAGATCTACTGTCTCTATTATATTATTAAAGACCAGCTAGATCTACTGTCTCTATTACATTATGACAGACCAGCTAGCTCTATTGTCTCTTTTATAATATGACAGACCAGCTAGATCTACTGTCTCTATTATATTATGACAGACCAGCTAGATATACTGTCTCTATTATGTTATGACAGACCAGCTAGATCTACTGTCTCTATTATATTATTAAAGACCAGCTATATCTACTGCCTCTATTATATTATGACAGACCAGCTAGATCTTCCGTCTCTATGTCTCTATTATATTATGACAGACCAGCTAAATCTACTGTCTCTATTATGTTATGACAGACCAGCTAGATCTACTGTCTCTATTATATTATTAAAGACCAGCTATATCTACTGCCTCTATTATATTACGACAGACCAGCTAGATCTACTGTATCTATTATATTATCAGAGACCAGCTAGATCTACTTTTCTCTATGTCTCTTTTATATTATGACAGACCAGCTAGATCTTCTGTCTCTATGTCTCTATTATATTATGACAGACCAGCTAGATCTACTGTCTCTATTATAACATGACAGACCAGCTAGATCTACTGTCTCTATTATGTTATGACAGACCAGCTAGATCTACTGTCTCTATTACATCATGACAGACCAGCTAGATCTACTATCTCTATTATATTATGACAGACCAGCTAGATCTACTATCTCTATTATGTTATGACAGACCAGCTAGATCTGTCTCTATTATATTATTAAAGACCAGCTATAACTACTGCCTCTATTATATTATGACAGACCAGCTAGATCTACTGTCTCTATTATGTTATGACAGACCAGCTAGATCTACTGTCTCTATTATATTATTAAAGACCAGCTATATCTACTGTCTCTATTACATTATGACAGACCAGCTAGCTCTATTGTCGCTTTTATAATATGACAGACCAGCCAGATCTACTGTCTCTATTATATTATTACAGACCAGCTAGATATACTGTCTCTATTATGTTATGACAGACCAGCTAGATCTACTGTCTCTATTATATTATTAAAGACCAGCTATATCTACTGCCTCTATTATATTATGACAGACCAGCTAGATCTTCTGTCTCTATGTCTCTATTATATTATGACAGACCAGCTAGATCTACTGTCTCTATTATGTTATGACAGACCAGCTAGATCTACTGTCTCTATTATATTATTAAAGACCAGCTATATCTACTGCCTCTATTATATTATGACAGACCAGCTAGATCTACTTTTCTCTATGTCTCAAATCATAATGTGAATGGAGATAATGGAGTTGCTTTGGGCCAGAGCCCTGGGAATCTGAATGCTCGGCCTGAGCCACAGGCCACAGGAGGTCTAACCAGTTACTCACTTATTGACATGGATCTGTGTGCAAGTACTGAGCTAGCCCTCCCTCTGACACCCAACCTTCCTCCATTGTCGGGGTTATCTCCAGAGGTTGTAGTCTTACAACTTCAAGGTGACATCCTTGATATTCGTCGGACTCAACAACATCTCCAAACTCTTATCCACCATAATTTCAAATGTCTGAGGGAAGAGCAACAACAGAGTGCCATGGAATTCAGAAACTCACTGAGCACTCTAACCCACATGCTGACAGAGCTCAGTGAGAGTGGAAGACGGGAAATTACTGGTGCCATGGACAGGCAGTTTGACTACCAACGAAACCAACTCACTGCCACTCTCCAATGGCGCCTGCAACATCACCACACTGAGGTCCTCAAGGACGTTAATTCTGTTTTTTCTCCCATGGTTAACACTGTAGGCCACTTGCAGAGAGAACTCTCTAATTGTGTTAAAATGTTGGATGACGTGTCTGTGGACATGGCCTCCATTAGGCACAACTCCTTACACAGAGTTTCTCTGGTGTCCACTTCTGTTCAGACCACTGAGGGCCAAGCTGGCACCTCTGAACAGCCAAGACAAGGCCATGCTACAGTCACCACTGTCGATGGACTGGTTCGCTTGGGACAGCAGTTTGAGAAGGACAGAGAATGCCAACAGCAATATGACCAGAGAAAGAAACAGACACCCAAACAGTTGCCCAAGACAGACCATCAACAACAGCCAGAGTCTCCAGCCAAGACCCCTCTCATGTTCTGTTGGAGATGTAGCCAAAAGGGACATTCTTCAGCTACATGTCCAAGACCGTATCAAGTAAACCCTTCCAGAAACCACAAATCACAACAGGCCAACACACCTAACTCTCTTCGCAGCAATGACCATCCTTCTCTGGGTGCTTTAACCAGAGCTGAAACCCCAAGAGTCACTGCCTACGCCCACCCATCGACATCCCCTTCCTTTCAGTTAATACCGCACCAATCAGAAGCTAAAAAGTTACATGATTGGGGTTCAAATGTGGCACTCTTCTCTGCCGTTGCTCCGGTACCACTAACCCTTGATAATCCTTCTGACGGTCTCCTTTTACAGGCTGTGAGAAGAGCTCAGCTGGAACAGCCAGAGGAGTTACGACTGTTGGAACAGCTGCAGAATAATGCTGATGTATGTACTTCAAAGCTAGGACGTACCGGGCTCCTGAAGCACAAAATATTCCTTACACAGGAAATGCCGATCAAGCAAAAGCCATATCGTTTGTCCCCAGCGAAGCTAATCATCCAAAAGGGACTCATAAATGATATGTTAGCACAAGATATAATAGAACGTTCCTCCTCTCCCTTGGCTGCTCCTGTTGTCCTCATCCCAAAAAAGACTGGTGGTCTTAGATTTTGTGTGGACTATAGGAAGACCAACAATGTTTCTCAGACTGATGCCTATCCTCTTCCTACCATCCATGAGATCCTGGAGTCATTGTCTGGCGCTGTTGTGTTCACTACCCTTGACCTCAATAGTGGTTATTGGCAGGTTGAGATGGACCAGGAAAGCAAGGACAAGACTGCTTTTGTCTGTGCTGAGGGCTTGTTTTCCTTTAAGGTGATGCCCTTTGGATTAAAGAATGCCCCTGCCACTTTCCAAAGACTGATGGAGATTTCGTTAGGTGAGCTCAAAGGGAAGATCTGTTTCGTCTACCTGGACGATATAATTATCTACTCTCAGAACAGAGAAAGACACTTTCAAGATCTTCATGCAGTGTTGGACAAGCTACGAGAAGCTGGTCTGACCTTGAATATGAAGAAGAGCAACTTCTGCCAAACCTCCCTGAAGTTCCTTGGCCATATTGTGTCTTTCGACGGCATTCATGTGGATTCTGAAAAGACAAAGGCTGTACAAGACTTCCCTGTGCCAACCACACTCAAGGCCCTTCAACGGTTCCTTGGTATGGCTGGATGGTACCATCGGTTTGTGTCGAACTTCTCCCAGGTGGCAGAACCCCTCAAAGCATTGAAGCGAAAAGGAGCGAAATTCCAATGGACGGCAGAGTGCCAGACCTCCTTTGAAACCCTGAAACGACATCTCGTCACACCTCCCATTTTAGGTCATCCCAACTTTGATTGCCCTTTTGTTGTTTACACTGATGCAAGTGATGTTGGACTTGGTGCTGTCCTAGTCCAACAGACTGGACTTGGCACTGAAGAAGTGCTAGCGTTCGCCAGTCGGACATTGAATGGAGCAGAACGGAACTACTCCACAACCGAGCAAGAGTGCCTTGCAGTTGTGTGGAGGTACTACTTGGAGGGTAGACACTTCACTGTGGTCACTGACCATTCCTCCCTTGTGTGGGTGTTCAAGACCAACAAACCAAGCACCAGACTCATAAGATGGGCTCTACGGTTGCAAGAGTTCACCTTTGCAGTGGAATACAGGAAAGGAAAATACAACACTGTTCCAGATGCCTTGTCCAGAGCTCCTGCTTGTGATAATGGTGGCCCTCATTTTACATGTGCTACTGTCCTGTCAAGCAGTCGAGACTCGCCCAAAACGGACTTTCCTATCTCTGATGAGGCCATATGGAAAGCCCAACAGGATGATCCAGAAGTACAGGCTTTGTACCAGACTATCCTGGAAGATGGAGAAAAGATGGTCAATCCTACCACAAAGCTGACCATCATGGAAGACAAAGTCTACCGAGTTGTACAACTACCTCACAGAACACTCTACCAAATGTACATACCTGAAACTCTACGCCTTCAACTGCTTCAACATTTCCATGAAGACCCATTAGCTGGTCATTTGGGCAGGTTCAAAACCTACAAGCGTTTGCAAGCGTTACTGTACTGGCCACATCTGAGCATGGATGTGAAGTCACACATCCGAAACTGTCAGGTTTGTCAAATGTACAAACCAGAAGGTAGAAAGCCTGCTGGCATGTTGCAGCAAACGGTGGTTACCCGACCTTGGGAAATGTTAGGAGTGGATTTGATGGGTCCATTTCCTAGAAGCTCCAATCAGAATGTGTACATGCTTGTTTTTGTTGATTATTATTCAAAGTGGGTGGAACTCTTTTCCCTGCGTCAGGCCACAGCAAGGACCGTCTCTAACATCCTTACAAAAGAGATCCTGACTCGCTGGGGAGTGCCTGATTACATCCTGTCTGATCGAGGTTCCCAATTTGTCTCTGATCTCTTTGAGGAGACCTGCCAAAGATGGAACCTGAGACAGAAGTTGACCACGGCCTATCACCCACAGACCAATCTCACTGAGAGAGTAAATCGAACCTTGAAGACAATGATTGCTTCCTATGTAGGGACGCAGCACAAACACTGGGACAAGCACCTTCACAAGTTTCGATTTGCCCTGAATTCTGCTGTGCAAGAGTCCACTGGAGTCACACCTGCAGAGCTGAACCTAAGTCGTCCTCTCAGAGGACCCTTGGATATGGTGCTACAGCCCCAGCAGCTTACTCCAGATGCTGCTTGCTATGACCAGGTAGGCCATCTCCATGACTTGAGAGCTCTTGTCTCAAAGAACATGATCCAGGCTCGACTCAAGCAGAAGAGAAATTATGATAAGAACAGACGAGACATGCAGTTCCAGCTTCGTGATCGGGTGTGGCTTCGCTCTCATCCTTACTCGAAAGCTGAACAATTCTTCTCGGCCAAGCTCGCTCCTAAATGGCAAGGACCATATAGGATTGTGGAGCAGATGGGCCCTTTGAACTACCGAGTGGTGAAAGAGGACACAGGTGAAGATATGCGCGTTGTTCATGTCTCACGCCTTAAGGCCTGTTACCCCTCGGCTGAGGAAATGGAGGCGATTGAGCGCCGCAAGGTCCTGGATATCTTTGAAGAGGAAAGTGAGGAGACTTTTCTCGGATTCCCAGACCCAGAAGTCTCGCACCTTAAGGCCTGTGACCCCTCAGCTGAGGAGCGTGAGCTCCAAAAAGTAATGAATATTTTTGTAGAGGAAAGTGATGAGGAGACCTTTCTCGGTTTCCCGACCAAGATGTGCCTTCCAGGGCAATGGTCGGCTTTTTCCAGGGAGGGGTGTGTGACGGCCCTGAATTTTTCTGAACCGTCTCAGTGCAGCTCCTTCCAATAGGGCGCTTTCCCTTTAATTCCCAATTAAATAGCCAGTATCAGCTGCGCAAAAGTGGGGTTGTGATGGAGACGTAACTGAGGATGTGTTCAACCCTCAGTTCCCGAAGCTTCTCTATTCCGTTGTTTTGTTGCCGTTAAACGTGTGTTTTGTTGCCTAATAGAGTTTACCCAGGATCGGATCCACTCTTTGCGTCCCTGGACTACACCTCTCCGTTCTTCGTGGCCTTTCTCCGCGGGAGATCTATTGGCGGATTGGATTGTCTGACTGACCGACTGACTACCACCTTTTTGTATACGGTATTTCATTTGTTTTGATGTGATGTATACTGTGATTTATGTAGTTAGTTGTAGTTGAGGACTTATTAAGAGTGATACGCTTTAAAGTTCTGTGGTAAACTTATTGTTCTATTGATGGTATGATTAATACTGGGTTTATGCTACACGGAATGAACGGACAAACATTGCGTGACAGAAGTCACTTGAGTTCGCTGAACTCTACCGGGCAGGACTCTTTTTAGGCCCGAGGTACAGGACATTTCTGGAGGAACCAGAACTCATTGTGTTATATTATTATATGTGTGTGTAATCATTGATGTTGTTAATACAACCCACGCAAAAGAGTATAGTTGTTTTTGATGTTCTTTCCAATGTTTTAAGGGTTTATGAAAAGTTTATTTCCATCCTGACTTTTACATAAGTCCTTTGTATTGGTGTAGACTTGACGGACCAGATGGGACTCATTCCCACCCAAACTAAAAGGAGAAACTAATGTTTTCATATATATATATATATATATACACACCCAATATTAACACATAGATACTATATATATATACACACACACATATATATATATATATATATATATATATATATATATATATATATATATATATATATATACACACCCAATATTAACACATAGATACTATATATATATACACACACACATATATATATATATATATATATACACACCCAATATTAACACATAGATACTATATATATATATATATGTGTGTGTGTATATATATATAGTATCTATGTGTTAATATTGGGTGTGTATATATATATATATATATATGTGTGTGTATATATATATATAGTATCTATGTGTTAATATTGGGTGTGTATATATATATATATATATATATATATGTGTGTGTATATATATATAGTATCTATGTGTTAATATTGGGTGTGTATATATATATATATATATATATGTGTGTGTATATATATATATAGTATCTATGTGTTAATATTGGGTGTGTATATATATATATATATATATATATGTGTGTGTATAATAAATAATAACCTCAAGTCAAAACCGTTACAGTGTATATATATATATAGTATCTATGTGTTGTTTTTGTCAGGTAACATTCCCATGTTATTGTTTGCTGCTGTTCTTCTGATTCAGTGAGGTAAATGAAGAAGGATAAACAGATCAAGGCTGTAATTAGGTTAATATAATTATTTAATGAAGATTCAAGTATAGAATCAGAATAATATACATGTTTGGTAGAATACAAGACTGTTCAACAAAATAGAAAATAAACTTCATAATAAAATCATATGTACATACACGTCCATCCTTCAAATGAATTGTTGTTATTGTCAACATCCACTCAGGACTGTAGAGATACGTTGTCAAGGAAACACAGGGACCCTAATCGGGGTCATAGAAATGGATACACCAAAATATACTGTACTTAATCATTTAGCTTTGATTGTTTATATAATTTAATGTACAGATAAAGTTAATCACCTATCGACTCTCCCTTTTCCCACATTGGAAGTAGATTCTTCATTTTAACTTCATTTATGTTTGATTCTTTAAATAATTTACTTGTCTCTTCTCACATTGGAAGTAGATTCTTCATTTTAACTTAATTTATGTTTGATTCTTTAAATAATTTACTTGTCTCTTCTCACATTGGAAGTAGATTCTTCATTTTAACTTAATTTATGTTTGATTCTTTAAATAATTTACTTGTCTCTTCTCACATTGGAAGTAGATTCTTCATTTTAACTTCATTTATGTTTGATTCTTTAAATAATTTACTTGTCTCTTCCCTCACATTGGAAGTAGATTCTTCATTTTAACTTCATTTATGTTTGATTCTTTAAATAATTTACTTGTCTCTTCCCTCACATTGGAAGTAGATTCTTCATTTTAACTTAATTTATGTTTGATTCTTTAAATAATTTACTTGTCTCTTCCCTCACATTGGAAGTAGATTCTTCATTTTAACTTCATTTATGTTTGATTCTTTAAATAATTTACTTGTCTCTTCTCACATTGGAAGTAGATTCTTCATTTTAACTTAATTTATGTTTGATTCTTTAAATAATTTACTTGTCTCTTCCCTCACATTGGAAGTAGATTCTTCATTTTAACGTAATTTATGTTTGATTCTTTAAATAATTTACTTGTCTCTTCCCTCACATTGGAAGTAGATTCTTCATTTTAACTTAATTTATGTTTGATTCTTTAAATAATTTACTTGTCTCTTCTCACATTGGAAGTAGATTCTTCATTTTAACTTAATTTATGTTTGATTCTTTAAATAATTTACTTGTCTCTTCTCACATTGGAAGTAGATTCTTCATTTTAACTTAATTTATGTTTGATTCTTTAAATAATTTACTTGTCTCTTCTCACATTGGAAGTAGATTCTTCATTTTAACTTCATTTATGTTTGATTCTTTAAATAATTTACTTGTCTCTTCTCACATTGGAAGTAGATTCTTCATTTTAACTTCATTTATGTTTGATTCTTTAAATAATTTACTTGTCTCTTCCCTCACATTGGAAGTAGATTCTTCATTTTAACTTCATTTATGTTTGATTCTTTAAATAATTTACTTGTCTCTTCCCTCACATTGGAAGTAGATTCTTCATTTTAACTTAATTTATGTTTGATTCTTTAAATAATTTACTTGTCTCTTCCCTCACATTGGAAGTAGATTCTTCATTTTAACTTAATTTATGTTTGATTCTTTAAATAATTTACTTGTCTCTTCTCACATTGGAAGTAGATTCTTCATTTTAACTTAATTTATGTTTGATTCTTTAAATAATTTACTTGTCTCTTCCCTCACATTGGAAGTAGATTCTTCATTTTAACTTAATTTATGTTTGATTCTTTAAATAATTTACTTGTCTCTTCCCTCACATTGGAAGTAGATTCTTCATTGTAACTCAGCTCACAATGTAAAGTGTTAACATGATATTGTAAAAGGCAGAAACATCAACTGGTCAGGAGTTCTGTGACGTGATGTGTGTGACCCCTGTAGCTCTGTGTGTGACCCCTGTAGCTCTGTGTGTGACCCCTGTAGCTCTGTGTGTGACCCCTGTAGCTCTGTGTGTGACCCCTGTAGCTCTGTGTGTGACCCCTGTAGCTCTGTGTGTGACCCCTGTAGCTCTGTGTGTGACCCCTGTAGCTCTGTGTGTGACCCCTGTAGCTCTGTGTGTGATCCCTGTAGCTCTGTGTGTGACCCTGTAGCTCTGTGTGTGACCCCTGTAGCTCTGTGTGTGACCCCTGTAGCTCTGTGTGTGACCCCTGTAGCTCTGTGTGTGACCCCTGTAACTCTGTGTGTGACCCCTGTAGCTCTGTGTGTGACCCCTGTAGCTCTGTGTGTGATCCCTGTAGCTCTGTGTGTGATCCCTGTAGCTCTGTGTGTGACCCCTGTAGCTCTGTGTGTGATCCCTGTAGCTCTGTGTGTGATCCCTGTAGCTCTGTGTGTGACCCCTGTAGCTCTGTGTGTGACCCCTGTAGCTCTGTGTGTGACCCCTGTAGCTCTGTGTGTGACCCCTGTAGCTCTGTGTGTGACCCCTGTAGCTCTGTGTGTGACCCCTGTAGCTCTGTGTGTGATCCCTGTAGCTCTGTGTGTGATCCCTGTAGCTCTGTGTGTGACCCCTGTAGCTCTGTGTGTCATCACTGTAGCTGCTCCAGCAGAGGACAGCAGTCCTCCAGTCGGTCTAGTCCCTCTACTGCCTCTATCAGACCCTCCACCTTCTCTCTGGGAAGGACCGCCCCAGCGTTGCTACGGAACTTCTTCCTTAGGCTCTCATTGGTCAAAGGGTTACGCCAGTGACCATAAAAAGTATCACAGCGTCCCTTCAGGATGTCCCCGCCCACCAGCGTCACCTGCACCTCGCCGTACATGCGGTCAAAGTTAGCGGGGTTGTCATGGGGATGCTCAACGTGGACACGCCCCAGCAGGGAGTAGAGGTCGGGGCGCTGCAGTGCTTCCTGGGAGAATGAGTCCACGGTGACCTCTCCGTCCAGCAGGGCAGAGCAGGCGTTGAACTGGAAGGAGTGTCTGGCCTCATGCTCCGACTCCGGGAACGGACGATCAATGTACTTGGAGCGGGGAACCCTGAGCAGGATGTCCTGGACCTGACCTACGACCCCTGACCCCTGACCACTCCCCCCTGACCCCTGCTCCCTCAGCAGCAGTTTGTGTACGGCGGCAGCAGCGTCGGCCACCCAGTGCATCCCCAGGTGGGCCGGGAACCTCTTAAACCCTATATCCTGGTTCTCTAGGAGGAACTGCAACCCCTCTTCCTCTGGGGAGGCCAAAGGTTGTGGGGCGTAGTCCTCGTAGAAGGCGCTGAACCCTGCGACCCCGGCGGTGTCATCCAGGACCCTGGGTGAGGCCTCCAGACCTCTAGAGGCCAGTAGAGCCGCCTCAAGCCCCAGCCGCGCTGCGTTGCCGATGTGGAGGGGTTTGGACTGGGTGGCGGCATTAGCCATGGGGGCTCCTGATAGGCTGGCAGCGATGGCCAGGGCGTGGCTACACTGGGAGTGTTCCAGAGAGAGGAGGCGGGCGCAGGCTGCTGCACTACCCAGAGTACCCACAACAGTAGGGGGTGGAACCTGGAGGGAGAGGGGGTGGAGGGAGAGAGAGGTCAGATGTTAAGGAATAACAACAGTAGAGGGTGGAACCTGGAGGGAGAGGGGTGTGGAGGGAGAGGGGGTGGAACCTGGAGGGAGAGGGGGTGGAGGGAGAGACAGGTCAGATGTTAAGGAATAACAACAGTAGAGGGTGGAACCTGGAGGGAGAGGGGGAGGGAGAGGGGGTGGAACCTGGAGGGAGAGGGGGGGGGGGAGGGAGAGGGGGTGGAACCTGGAGGGAGAGGGGGGTCAGATGTTAAGGAATAACAACAGTAGAGGGTGGAACCTGGAGGGAGAGGGAGGGGGTCAGATGTTAAGGAATATAACAACACTAGAGGGTGGAACCTGGAGGAGAGAGGGGGGTCAGATGTTAAGGAATAACAACAGTAGGGGTGTGGAACCTGGAGAGAGAGGGGGTGGTGGGGGAGGGGGCTCAGTTGTTAAGGAAGCACAACACGAAAAAAAGTGTACACTCCAAGGTTCTGCTGTTACCGAACTCACCTCTTGGGGATGTTGTGGGTTAGTGTCGGGGTTAGGTTTAGGGGTCAGGGGTCAGAGTCCTTACCTCTTGGGGATGTGGTGGGTTAGTGTCAGGGTTAGGTTTAGGTTAGGGGTCAGGGGTCAGAGTCCTTACCTCTTGGGGATGTGGTGGGTTAGTGTCAGGGTTAGGTTTAGGGGTCAGGGGTCAGAGTCCTTACCTCTTGGGGATGTGGTGGGTTAGTGTCAGGGTTAGGTTTAGGTCAGGGGTCAGAGTCCTTACCTCTTGGGGATGTTGTGAGCCTCGTTGGAGAATCTCATCAGTCGTCCCTGGATCTCTATACCCACATTGAACGCAAGCAGGAAGTCCCGCCCACTAGGCTTGCTGTTACTGGGCAGCATATCGCTGACTGCCAGCAGGGCAGGAAGGACTGCCCCTGACGGGTGAGTGGCAGGGTGCCAGGTGTCATCAAAGTCCATTGAGTGGGCCTGGAGAACAGACACACAACAAACACGGTTAGCCTGGACAACAGACACACAACAAACACAGTTAGCCTGAATAACAAACACAGTTAGCCTGGAGTACAGACACACAACAAACACAGTTAGCCTGGAGAACAGACACGGTTAGCCTGGAGAACAGACACAGTTAGCCTGGAGAACAGACACACAACAAACACAGTTAGCCTGAATAACAAACACAGTTAACCTGGAGAACAGACACACAACAAACACAGTTAGCCTGGACAACAGACACACAACAAACACAGTTAGCCTGGAGAACAGACAAACAACAAACACAGTTAGCCTGGAGAACAGACACACAACAAACACAGTTAACCTGGAGAACAGACACACAACAAACACAGTTAGCCTGGAGAACAGACACACAACAAACACAGTTAGCCTGGACAACAGACACACAACAAACACAGTTAACCTGGAGAACAGACACACAACAAACACAGTTAGCCTGGAGAACAGACACACAACAAACACAGTTAGCCTGGACAACAGACACACAACAAACACAGTTAACCTGGAGAACAGACACACAACAAACACAGTTAGCCTGGAGAACAGACACAGTTAGCCTGGAGAACAGACACACAACAGACACAGTTAGCCTGAATAACAAACACAGTTAGCCTGGAGAACAGACACACAACAAACACAGTTAGCCTGAATAACAAACACACAACAGACACAGTTAGCCTGAATAACAAACACAGTTAGCCTGGAGAACAGACACACAACAAACACAGTTAGCCTGGAGAACAGACACACAACAAACACAGTTAACCTGGAGAACAGACACACAACAGACACAGTTAGCCTGGAGAACAGACACACAACAAACACAGTTAGCCTGAATAACAGACACAGTTAGCCTGGAGAACAGACACACAACAAACACAGTTAGCCTGGTCAACAGACACACAACAAACACAGTTAGCATGGAGAACAGACACACAACAAACACAGTTAGCCTGGAGAACAGACACACAACAAACACAGTTAGCCTGGACAACAGACACAGTTAGCCTGGAGTACAGACACACAACAAACACAGTTAGCCTGAATAACAAACACAGTTAGCCTGGAGAACAGACACACAACAAACACAGTTAGCATGGAGAACAGACACAGTTTGCCTGGAGAACAGACACAGTTAGCCTGGAGAACAGACACACAACAAACACAGTTAGCCTGGACAACAGACACAGAACAGACAGAGTTAGCCTGAATAACAAACACACATTAGCCTGGAGAACAGACACACAACAAACACAGTTAGGCTGGAGAACAGACACTGTCAGAGTGACTGTGTAGTGACTGTAGAGGCCCAGGAATATAATAACAGTAGCAGGTCTGTCAGAGTGACTGTGTAGTGACTGTGTAGTGACTGTAGAGACCCAGGAATATAATAACAGTAGCAGGTCTGTCAGAGTGACTGTGTAGTGACTGTGTAGTGACTGTAGAGGCCCAGGAATATAATAACAGTAGCTTGTCAGTCAGAGTGACTGTGTAGTGACTGTGTAGTGACTGTAGAGGCCCAGGAATATAATAACAGTAGCAGGTCTGTCAGAGTGACTGTGTAGAGACTGTAGAGACCCAGGAATATAATAACAGTAGCAGGTCTGTCAGAGTGACTGTGTGGTGACTGTAGAGACCCAGGAATATAATAACAGTAGCAGGTCTGTCAGAGTGACTGTGTAGTGACTGTAGAGGCCCAGGAATATAATAACAGTAGCAGGTCTGTCAGAGTGACTGTGTAGTGACTGTAGAGACCCAGGAATATAATAACTATAGCAGGTCTGTCAGAGTGACTGTGTCGTGACTGTAGAGGCCCAGGAATATAATAACAGTAGCTTGTCAGTCAGAGTGACTGTGTAGTGACTGTGTAGTGACTGTAGAGGCCCAGGAATATAATAACAGTAGCAGGTCTGTCAGAGTGACTGTGTAGTGACTGTAGAGACCCAGGAATATAATAACAGTAGCAGGCCTGTCAGAGTGACTGTGTGGTGACTGTAGAGGCCCAGGAATATAATAACAGTAGCAGGTCTGTCAGAGTGACTGTGTAGTGACTGTAGAGGCCCAGGAATATAATAACAGTAGCAGGTCTGTCAGAGTGACTGTGTAGTGACTGTAGAGACCCAGGAATATAATAACAGTAGCAGGTCTGTCAGAGTGACTGTGTAGTGACTGTGTAGTGACTGTGTAGTGACTGTAGAGACCCAGGAATATAATAACAGTAGCAGGTCTGTCAGAGTGACTGTGTAGTGACTGTAGAGGCCCAGGAATATAATAACAGTAGCAGGTCTGGCAGAGTGACTGTGTAGTGACTGTGTAGTGACTGTGTAGTGACTGTAGAGGCCCAGGAATATAATAACAGTAGCAGGTCTGTCAGAGTGACTGTGTAGTCACTGTAGAGGCCCAGGAATATAATAACAGTAGCAGGTCTGGCAGAGTGACTGTGTAGTGACTGTGTAGTGACTGTGTAGTGACTGTGTAGTGACTGTAGAGGCCCAGGAATATAATAACAGTAGCAGGTCTGTCAGAGTGACTGTGTAGTGACTGTGTCGTGACTGTAGAGGCCCAGGAATATAATAACAGTAGCAGGTCTGGCAGAGTGACTGTGTAGTGACTGTGTCGTGACTGTAGAGGCCCAGGAATATAGTAACGGTAGCAGGTCTGTCAGAGTGACTGTGTAGTCACTGTAGAGGCCCAGGAATATAATAACAGTAGCAGGTCTGGCAGAGTGACTGTGTAGTGACTGTGTAGTGACTGTGTAGTGACTGTGTAGTGACTGTAGAGGCCCAGGAATATAATAACAGTAGCAGGTCTGTCAGAGTGACTGTGTAGTGACTGTGTCGTGACTGTAGAGGCCCAGGAATATAATAACAGTAGCAGGTCTGGCAGAGTGACTGTGTAGTGACTGTGTCGTGACTGTAGAGGCCCAGGAATATAGTAACGGTAGCAGGTCTGTCAGAGTGACTGTGTAGTGACTGTAGAGTCATGAATATCTCTTTATGTATCCCACAGAGAGAGGCTCTAAGTTAAGCATGTTATTGGGCACAGAGGGCAGATTGTTTTAACAACAAGGATGTTCACTCAGCATGTACTTCAGCCAGTCCAGTCTGCTGGACTCCACCCTATTGACAAATCCAGCTTGTTTTGGACATCAGGACTCTAATCTCTGTTCTAGTTCTGTTTTAGTCCTGAGCTCTGCCAAGGGTGGAGCTAAATGATCTTAGCAGGACAAGATGACGATCTGCCTGTCAGCTCTCTGATATTTTTACCTCTCTGCCGTCTGTGTCTGTCTGTCTCTAACACTCAGACAGAGCAGGGAAACCCTGGAGAGGTGTCTGTCTGTCTCTAATACTCAGACAGAGCAGGGAAACCCTGGAGAGGTGTCTGTCTGTCTGTCTCTAACACTCAGACAGAGCAGGGAAACCCTGGAGAGGTGTCTGTCTGTCTGTCTCTAACACTCAGACAGAGCAGGGAAACCCTGGAGAGGTGTCTGTCTGTCTGTCTCTAACACTCAGACAGAGCAGGGAAACCCTGGAGAGGTGTCTGTCTGTCTGTCTGTCTGTCTGTCTGTCTGTCTGTCTGTCTGTCTGTCTGTCTGTCTGTCTGTCTGTCTGTCTGTCTGTCTGTCTGTCTGTCTGTCTGTCTGTCTGTCTGTCTGTCTGTCTGTCTGTCTGTCTGTCTGTCTGTCTGTCTGTCTGTCTGTCTGTCTGTCTGTCTGTCTGTCTGTCTGTCTGTCTGTCTGTCTGTCTGTCTGTCTCTAACACTCAGACAGAGCAGGGAAACCCTGGAGAGGTGTCTGTCTGTCTGTCTCTAACACTCAGACAGAGCAGGGAAACCCTGGAGAGGTGAGGTGAGGTGAGGTGAGGTGAGGCCAGGGTTTTCATGGCTGGCTGCTGGGTGCATTATCACCATCCTCACCGTCTGGCTGAAGTACTGCCATGGCATTAGAGCACTGTACCCTTATGGTTAATGTTCAACCTGACCTATATCCTCATTGTTTCACATATTATCATTTATATTTTGTGTTAAAATGAAGAAAATTAGATGTGCCTCATTTGCGTAAGTGCATTCAGAAAGTATTCAGGCCCCTTGACCTTTTTCCACATTTTGTTACGTTACAGCCTTATTCTAAAATGGATTCAATTGTTTTTTCACTCATCAATTTTTTGTATTTTTTTTGGGGACCTTTGTTTAACTAGGCAAGTCAGTTAAGAACAAATTCTTATTTTCAATGACGGCCTAGGAACAGTTCAGGGGCAGAACGACAGATTTGTACCTTGTCAGCTCAGGGGTTTGAACTTGCAGTTACTAGTCCAACACTCTAACCACTAGGCTACCCTGCCGCCCCAGATCTCTACAATCTCTCTACAATCTACACACAATACCCCATAATGACATCACAATACTCCATTATGACATCACAATACCCCATAATGACACCTCAATACCCTATATTGACATCACAATAGCCCATAATGACATCACAACACCCCATAATGACATCACAATACCCCATAATGACATCGCAATACCCCATAATGACATCACAATACCCCATAATGACATCGCAATACCCCATAATGACATCACAATACCCCATAATGATAAAGCAAAAACAGGTGTTAGACAGAATGTATTTTAAAAATCCTGAAATATCACGTTTACATAAGTATTCAGACCTTTTACTTAGTACTTTGTTGAAGAACCTCTGGAAGCGATTACAGCCATGAGTCTTCTTGGGTATGACGCTACACCTGTATTTGGGGAGTTTCTCCCATTCCTCTCTGCATATTCTCTCAAGCTCTGTCAGGTTGGATGGGGAGCATCGCTGCACATCTATTTTCAGGTCTCTCCAGAGATGTTTGATTGGGTTCAAGTCCGGGCTCTTGCTGGTCCACTCAAGGACTTGTCCCAAAGCATTGTCTTGACTGTGTGATTAGGGTGATTGTCCTGTTGGAAGATGGACCATTGCCCCAGTCTGAGGTCTTGAGCACTCTGGAGCAGGTTTTCATCACGGATTACATTTACATTTACATTTAAGTCATTTAGCAGACGCTCTTATCCAGAGCGACTTACAAATTGGTGCATTCACCAACTTCGCTCCCTTTATCTTTGCCTCGATCCTGACTAGTCTCCCAACCTCCCCACAGCATGATGCTGCCACCACCATGCTTCACCGTGCTTCACAGGTTTCCTCCAGACGTGACATTCAGGCCAAAGCGTTCAATCTTGGTTTGCAGGCAACATCATATTTTTGATGTGCACAGATAGTCTCTCGGTGGACATTCGATGTTCCCATTAAGTCATACATCATCAAATGGCAATAGGCTAGATCTGTTCCCCCCATGTAGCTACAGCTCAAGCACAGAACAAATGGAATCTTACCTTGGAAGATGTTTGCTGTTTGGTGAAAACATTTTGAATCTCTGGGCTGGTGATCAATAACGGAAGGTCACAGGAAGACAAATAAGACATCCTCATGATCTGTGGAGTCCCGGCTTTCGGTGTATTACGTCTTATGTGTTTATTTCCTTTATGCTTCACAACGCTAACCGGAATGTAGGTAGCAGCCATCTTGAAATAGGGTCATCGGCTCATTCTGTTATTATAAATTCGTATGCCCATATAAGGTAGTAAGTCATACCAGATATTTGACGGCATTGATCAATAGCCAAGATACTCAGCTTTCCGCAGACACCCTGCTTCTGCAGAGAGGGGCTGCCGTTCTCATACCAGATTGAATTTAATAACAACATTCAAATACCACAAATTTGGGGACTTCACATTTAAGAGGTTTTAAGTGACAAGTGGATTTTTGCACCCCTCAAACACAGGAAATAGATGGCTGAAAATGACAGATCCTCCGGTGGGCGGCGCATGCTAGTATATCTACTCACTGTGTGTCTGTTCAGATCTAGTGTAAATATATCTACTCACTGTGTGTCTGTTCAGATCTAGTGTAAATATATCTACTCACTGTGTGTCTGTTCAGATCTAGTGTAAATATATCTACTCACTGTGTGTCTGTTCAGATCTGGTGTAAATATATCTACTCACTGTGTGTCTGTTCAGATCTAGTGTAAATATATCTACTCAACGTGTGTCTGTTCAGATCTAGTGTAAATATATCTACTCACTGTGTGTCTGTTCAGATCTGGTGTAAATATATCTACTCACTGTGTGTCTGTTCAGATCTAGTGTAAATATATCTACTCACTGTGTGTCTGTTCAGATCTAGTGTAAATATATCTACTCACTGTGTGTCTGTTCAGATCTAGTGTAAATATATCTACTCACTGTGTGTCTGTTCAGATCTAGTGTAAATATATCTACTCACTGTGTGTCTGTTCAGATCTGGTGTAAATATATCTACTCACTGTGTGTCTGTTCAGATCTAGTGTAAATATATCTACTCAACGTGTGTCTGTTCAGATCTAGTGTAAATATATCTACTCACTGTGTGTCTGTTCAGATCTGGTGTAAATATATCTACTCACTGTGTGTCTGTTCAGATCTAGTGTAAATATATCTACTCACTGTGTGTCTGTTCAGATCTAGTGTAAATATATCTACTCACTGTGTGTCTGTTCAGATCTAGTGTAAATCTATCTACTCAACATGTGTCTGTTCAGATCTAGTGTAAATATATCTACTCAACATGTGTCTGTTCAGATCTAGTGTAAATATATCTACTCACAGCCACTCCGTTGACAAAGGCAGCCAGGGTTGGGGAGAGTCTGGTTCCTCTGCGTCCGTACACACTGCTGATGTCATCAGTACCATACATATGCTGCAGAGACAGTAGGGGGGCGTTAGACAGACAGACAGACAATCAGACACAGGATAGACAGTAGGGGGGCGTTAGACAGACAGACAGACAGACAGACAGACAGACAGACAGACAGACAGACAGACAGACAGACAGACAGACAGACAGACAGACAGACAGACAGACAGACAGACAGACAGACAGACAGACAGACAGACAGACAGACAGACAGACAGACAGACAGACAGACAGACAGACAGACAGACAGACAGACAGTAGGGGGGCATTGGACAGACAGACAGACAGACAGACAGACAGACAGACAGACAGACAGACAGACAGACAGACAGACAGACAGACAGACAGACAGACAGACAGACAGACAGACAGACAGACAGACAGACAGACAGACAGACAGACAGCAGGGGGGCGTTAGACAGACAGACAGACAGACAGCAGGGGGGCGTTAGACAGACAGACAGACAGACAGCAGGGGGGCGTTAGACAGACAGACAGACAGACAGCAGGGGGGCGTTAGACAGACAGACAGACAGACAGCAGGGGGGCGTTAGACAGACAGACAATCAGACAGACAGACAGAGGATAGACAGCAGGGGGGCGTTAGACAGACAGATAATCAGACAGACAGACAGAGGATAGACAGTAGGGGGGCGTTAGACAGACAGACAATCAGACAGACAGACAGAGGATAGACAGTAGGGGGGCGTTAGAGAGACAGACAGACAATCTGACAGGCAGACAGACAGACAGAGGATAGACAGTAACATTAAACATTCTAACCAATGGACAATAAAGTTGTCTTCTGTTCTCTCACCTGACAGTGTTGCAGGGCCAGCTGGAAGACATGTGTGGTGCTGCCCAGTAGTCCCACTCCGATGGAGTCAAGGACCATTCTCTTACTGCGGTGGAGCACAGTGGGGGTCAGCTGGTGGGGCTGGACACCCTGGATGAACCTGCCAAAACTGTCTGTCACACTGTCCTCTGAGGCTGGATGATCTACCACTGGAGGGGTGAAGGAGGAGGAGAGGAAGAGGAGAGGAGGAGGAGGAGGAGGAGAGGAGGAGGAGGAGGAGGAGGAGGAGAGGAGAGGAGGAGGAGGAGGACAGGGGAAGAGGAGGAGGAGCAGGAGAGGAGGAGGAGAGGAGGAGGAGGAGGAGGAAGAGGAGGAGGAGGAGGAGGAGGAGGAGGAGGAGGAGGAGGAGGAGGAGGAGGAGGAGGAGGAGGAGGAGGAGGAGGAGGAGGAGGAGGGAGGAGGAGAGGGGAAGAGGAGGAGGAGGAGGGAGGGAGGAGGAGAGGAGGAGAGGATAGGAGAGGGGTTGAAGAGGAGAGGGGAGGAGGAGGAGGAGGAGGAGGAGGAGGAGGAGGAGGAGGAGGAGGAGGAGGAGGAGGAGGAGGAGGAGGAGGAGGAGGAGAGGTGGAGCAGGAGGAGGTGGAGAGGATGGGAGAGGGGTTGAAGAGAGGGGAGAAGGGGAGGCGGAGGAGGAGAGGTGGAGGAGGAGGAGAAGGAGGAGAGGTGGAGAGGATAGGAGAGGGGTTGAAGAGGAGGGGGAGGAGGAGGAGGAGGAGGAGGAGGAGGAGGAGGAGGAGGAGGAGGAGGAGGAGGAGGAGGAGGAGGAGGAGAGGAGGAGGAGGAAGAGGAGAGGTGGAGAGGATAGGAGAGGGGTTGAAGAGGGAGGGAAGGAGGAGGAGGAGGAGGAGGGAGGAGGAGGAGGAGGAGAGGAGGAGGAGAGGTGGAGAGGATAGGAGAGGGGTTGAAGAGGAGGGGAAGGAGGAGGAGGAGGAGGAGGGAGGAGGAGGAGGAGAGGAGGAGGAGAGGTGGAGAGGATAGGAGAGGGGTTGAAGAGGAGGGGAGAAGGAGGAGGAGAGGAGCAGGAGGAGGAGGAGGAGGAGAGATGGAGAGGATAGGAGAGGGGTTGAAGAGGAGGGGAGAAGGAGAGGGAGAGGAGCAGGAGGAGGAGGAGGAGAGGTGGAGAGGATAGGAGAGGGGTTGAAGAGGAGGGGGAGAAGGAGGAGGAGAGGAGAGGAGCAGGAGGAGGAGGAGGAGGAGAGAGAGACGAGGAAAGAAGTCAGGAATGTTTTACACCTCCCCAGTGTGTTCCAAGCTCAGTTTACTGATGTCTGAACTGAGACAAGAGGAGAGGTTGGTATAGAACCAACACAGCCTGTATCTAGGAAGGTCTATATAGCCTAGTTCTATGTTAGTATAGATCCGACCAACAGCCTCTATATATATATATACTATACATACTGTCAGAAAAAGACTGAGGACCGAAGAAGCTTAATGTGTTAAATTGAGAGAGGAGAGAGGAGAGAGGAGAGAGGAGAGAGGAGGAGGGAGAGAGAGAGGAGAGAGAGAGAGAGAGAGAGAGAGAGAGAGAGAGAGAGAGAGAGAGAGAGAGAGAGAGAGAGAGAGAGAGAGAGAGAGAGAGAGAGAGAGAGAGAGAGAGAGAGAGAGAGAGAGAGAGAGAGAGAGAGAGAGAGAGAGAGAGAGAGAGAGAGAGAGAGATCGAGCTGTTACTGACCATCCAGGGCTGACTGGTGGAGTCGTCTCAGCGTAACAGACGCAGGTCTGAAGGATCTCTGAGAAACAGACAGAAAACAGCATAATATCAAACCACAGTTTACTGTTGCATATGAGTTACTGAATGACAGGTTCACAGTGTGAATCAAAACATGAAACCTTGATGTAGACTCTCTTCCTTGGTTACTAAGGCACAATACTCTGCCAGATACTGAGCCAGAGGTTAACAATACTCTGCCAGATACTGAGCCAGAGGTTAACAATACTCTGCCAGATACTGAGCCAGAGGGTAACAATACTCTCCCAGATACTGAGCCAGAGGGTAACAATACTCTGCCAGATACTGAGCCAGAGGTTAACAATACTCTGCCAGATACTGAGCCAGAGGTTAACAATACTCTGCCAGATACTGAGCCTACCACTGAGGAAGTACAGCTCCCGCTCAGCCCAGTCAAAACTGTTCGCTGCTCTGGCCCCCCAATGGTGGAACAAACTCCCTCACGACGCCAGGACAGCGGAGTCAATCACCACCTTCCGGAGACACCTGAAACCCCACCTCTTTAAGGAATACCTAGGATAGGATAAGTAATCCCTCTCACCCCCCCCTCCCCTTTAAGATTTAGATGCACTATTGTAAAGTGACTGTTCCACTCGATGTCATAAGGTGAATGCACCAATTTGTAAGTCGCTCTGGATAAGAGCGTCTGCTAAATGACTTAAATGTAAATGTACATGCTAACAATACTCAAATGTAAATGTACATGCTAACAATACTCATATCACCACATGGTAGCATCACCACATGGTAGCAGAACAACATGGTAGCAGCACAACATGGAAGCAACACAGCACGGTAGCAGAACAACAGCACAACATGGTAGCAACACAACATGGAAACAACACAACATGGTAGCAGCACAACATGGCAGAAGCATATGGTAGTAACATGGCAGAAGCACAACATGGCAGAAGCACAACAGCACAACATGGTAGCAGCACAACAGCTTAACATGGTAGAGGCGCAGTATGGTAGCAGTGAAGCATGGAAGAAGCACAATATGGAAGCAACACAACATGTAGCAGCACAACAGAATAGCAGCACAGCATGGTAGCATCACAACATGGAAGCAACACAACATGGTAGCAGAGCACCATGGTAGCAGCACAACATGGTAGCAACGCAGCATGGTAGCAGCACAACATGGTAGCAACACAACATGGTAGCAGCACAACAGGGAAGCAACACAACATGGTAGCAACACAACAGGGAAGCAACACAACATGGAAGCAACACAACATAGAAGCAACTCAACAGGGAAGCAGCACAACAGGGAAGCAACAGAACATGGTAGCAACACAACATAGAAGCAACACAACATGGAAGCAACACAACATAGAAGCAACACAACAGGGAAGCAGCACAACATGGTAGCAACACAACATGGTAGCAACACAACAGGGAAGCAACACAACATGGTAGCAACACAACATAGAAGCAACACAACATGGAAGCAACACAACATAGAAGCAAAACAACATGGTAGCAACACAACAGGGAAGCAACACAACATAGAAGCAACACAACATGGAAACAGCACAACAGGGAAGCAACACAACATAGAAGCAACACAACAGGGAAGCAACACAACATGGAAGCAGCACAACAGGGAAGCAACACAACATAGAAGCAACACAACAGGGAAGCAACACAACATAGAAGCAACACAACATGGTAGCAACACAACAGGGAAGCAACACAACATAGAAGCAACACAACATGGTAGCAACACAACATGGTAGAATTACAACATGGTAGCAGCACAACATTGTACCAGTACAACAGCACAACATGGTAGCAGAGCAACATGGTATCAGCAAAACATTGTAACAGCACAACATGGTAGCAGAGCAACATGGTATCAGCAAAACATTGTAACAGCACAACACGGTGGCAACACAACATAGTAGCAGCATAAAATGGTAGCAGCACAACATGGTTAAACCTCTAACCTCTACTAATGTACAGACAGGTTTATAGGTCTCTAACCTCTAACCTCTACTAATGTACTGACAGGTTTCTAGGTCTCTAATCTCTAACCTCTACTAATGTACAGACAGGTTTATAGGTCTCTAACCTCTAACCTCTACTAATGTACTGACAGGTTTCTAGGTCTCTAATCTCTAACCTCTACTAATGTACAGACAGGTTTATAGGTCTCTAATCTCTAACCTCTACTAATGTACAGACAGGTTTCTAGGTCTCTAACACAATGAGGCAGTTGAAGAGAAAGAGACCTATACATTTCAAACTAAATAATTTAATATATGTCTCATATACTGTAGGTTATGCCTGGTGACCATATTGACTACATGACTGAGTCTTACCTGTACTTTGGAGAGCATGTCTGTCTGTCTGTCTGTTTTTGATCTCTTCTCTCTGTTTCTCCTCTCTCTTCTTTGTCGGCGTGGGATGGATGGATGGGTGGATGATGTAAGCGTAGGTAGGGAGGATGCAGGTTGTCTCTCAGGTGAGCTCTGCCTGTCTTATATACTGCAGAACGGACAAAAGGTCTAAACTGATAGACAACAGGGAGAGGGGCAGGAACTTCCAAAACACCACCTCTACTCCAATCACAAGCTGAGATTGTTCCTCCTCCTCATCATCATCAGAAGGAAGTAATTGATTTCTTAGGTAAGGTATGATGTCACCACTCAAGGGTGGGACCAGGGGAACTCCAGAAACTCCTCCCACCCTGAAGACAGGATATTTCTGGTGATAAACATCAACATTCCTCCAGAGCATCAGATTAACAGCCTTTCTCTCTCTCCGTCCCAGCATCACCTCTTCTCTCTCTCAGCCTGACAATCATCATTATCACCATCTTGTCCACGCCAGGTAAAAACTCTGTCTTACTTGTCACTGAATAATCTGTCCATCTCTTCCCTCTGTAAATGCACTGTATAGGCTAGTTTCAGATCAAACAATATATTATATTAAAACATTCATGGCACGATTAGAAATAACATATATTTGATGTAAATATGAATGTTAAAGAAAGTTAAAAACAGCTTTTAGCACCGTGGAGAAGTTGTCTGACAAGTTAGCAGAGACTCAGTGGAGAAATGGTAAAATGGTGAGAGAGAGAGATGAGGACAGGAGAGCAGAGTGGAGAGTGGAGAGTGGAGAGTGGAGAGTGGAGAGTGGAGAGTGGAGAGTGGAGAGTGGAGAGTGGAGAGTGAGAGCGAGTGAGAGAGAGTGAAAGTGAGCGAGTAAGAGAGAGAGAGTGAGAGAGGGAGAGAGAGAGAGTGAGTGAGAGAGGGAGAGAGAGAGAGAGAGAGAGTGAGAGGTCTGATATCAGTAGAAGACCTCTAGTAAACTAAAAACAGTCCTCAACTTAATAATATACTTGATGTTTGACAGTCTAACAGATATACAGTATGACAGTCTAACAGATATACAGTATGACAGTCTAACAGATATACAGTATGACAGTCTAACAGATATACAGTATGACAGTCTAACAGATATACAGTATGACAGTCTAACAGATATACAGTATGACAGTCTAACAGATATACAGTATGACAGTCTAACAGATATACAGTATGACAGTCTAACAGATATACAGTATGACAGTCTAACAGATATACAGTATGACAGTCTAACAGATATACAGTATGACAGTCTAACAGATATACAGTATGACAGTCTAGCAGATATACAGTATGACAGTCTAACAGATATTCTGTAATAATTCCTAAATGTTTTCTCATAATAAGTGTAGTTTTCTGTGTTCCATCTAGAGGGAGCTGTGATCTTTATGTTCACTGATACATAACATGAAGTATTGAGATAAATCTGGCCTGCTTCGTATCCAGGAAGTCTGTCAGACTAGGCCTGCTGAGATAGGATCAGTTAACATGAAGAATGTCTGTCTGTCTGTCTGTCTGTCTGTCTGTCTGTCTGTCTGTCTGTCTGTCTGTCTGTCTGTCTGTCTGTCTGTCTGTCTGTCTGTCTGTCTGTCTGTCTGTCTGTCTGTCTGTCTGTCTGTCTGTCTGTCTGTCTGTCTGTCTGTCTGTCTGTCTGTCTGTCTGTCTGTCTGTCTGTCTGTCTGTCTGTCTGTCTGTCTGTCTGTCTGTCTGTCTGTCTGTCTGTCTGTCTGTCTGTCTGTCTGTCTGTCTGTCTGTCTGTCTGTCTGTCTGTCTGTCTGTCTGTCTGTCTGTCTGTCTGTCTGTCTGTCTGTCTGTCTGTCTGTCTGTCTGTCTGTCTGTCTGTCTGTCTGTCTGTCTGTCTGTCTGTCTGTCTGTCTGTCTGTCTGTCTGTCTGTCTGTCTGTCTGTCTGTCTGTCTGTCTGTCTGTCTGTCTGTCTGTCTGTCTGTCTGTCTGTCTGTCTGTCTGTCTGTCTGTCTGTCTGTCTGTCTGTCTGTCTGTCTGTCTGTCTGTCTGTCTGTCTGTCTGTCTGTCTGTCTGTCTGTCTGTCTGTCTGTCTGTCTGTCTGTCTGTCTGTCTGTCTGTCTGTCTGTCTGTCTGTCTGTCTGTCTGTCTGTCTGTCTGTCTGTCTGTCTGTCTGTCTGTCTGTCTGTCTGTCTGTCTGTCTGTCTGTCTGTCTGTCTGTCTGTCTGTCTGTCTGTCTGTCTGTCTGTCTGTCTGTCTGTCTGTCTGTCTGTCTGTCTGTCTGTCTGTCTGTCTGTCTGTCTGTCTGTCTGTCTGTCTGTCTGTCTGTCTGTCTGTCTGTCTGTCTGTCTGTCTGTCTGTCTGTCTGTCTGTCTGTCTGTCTGTCTGTCTGTCTGTCTGTCTGTCTGTCTGTCTGTCTGTCTGTCTGTCTGTCTGTCTGTCTGTCTGTCTGTCTGTCTGTCTGTCTGTCTGTCTGTCTGTCTGTCTGTCTGTCTGTCTGTCTGTCTGTCTGTCTGTCTGTCTGTCTGTCTGTCTGTCTGTCTGTCTGTCTGTCTGTCTGTCTGTCTGTCTGTCTGTCTGTCTGTCTGTCTGTCTGTCTGTCTGTCTCTGTCTGTCTGTCTGTCTGTCTGTCTGTCTGTCTGTCTGTCTGTCTGTCTGTCTGTCTGTCTGTCTGTCTGTCTGTCTGTCTGTCTGTCTGTCTGTCTGTCTGTCTGTCTGTCTGTCTGTCTGTCTGTCTGTCTGTCTGTCTGTCTGTCTGTCTGTCTAGGATGTGTCATCTCTCCAGTCAACAAAACATTTATCCTTCATGATGGCCAGGCTCGGTGATATCATCAGCTCTCCAAATATATCTTCAGGTTTATTATCCAAAACACATTTATACCAGAAACACATTTATACTGTCCTTCCATTCCACAGGATATAGAAAAGAGCAAATATTAGGTTTAAGAGTACAGCTAGAGGAAGGCTTAGCTAGTCTCAGCCCTGGGTTGGAGGAGCGTGTTGACAGACAGACAAGCCAACCACTCCAGCTAGGCTGCATCCTAAATGACCCCCTCCTCCCTATATACTGTAGTGCACTACTTTTGACCAGGTTCCCCATAGGAGAGAGGGAGCCAAGGGGGGCTCAGTCTACAACCTTGGGGTTAAACATTAGACCTAAGGCTCGAATAAAAGCCTACTGAATAACGTCTATTTTCATCATTCAGCCGTCTCTCACTCTTTCTTCCTTTTCCAGTTGTCTCTCTCATGGTGACATGACATTAGGATCTTCTCTGTTGTTTTACAGCTGTAGCTAAACCACTGCGCCATGGCAACCTTGGATGGTTTTCCCGCCAGTTTCTATGGGGAGCCGGGGGTGTTGGGTATGTTGGCCAATGGGATCAGTGCGTTCCTGGTTCTACTGCAGAACTTCAACACAGCAAGAACCAGAGTATCTGCCGAGGGGGTGGAGAACATTCTGGCAGGTACGCTAATCAATCCATCATCACGATCGCTTTCACAATGACTAACCCTACTCTTTTCCCTGTTCACAATGACTAACCCTACTCTTTTCCCTGTTCACAATGACTAACCCTACTCTTTTCCCTGTTCACAATGACTAACCCTACTCTTTCCCTGTTCACAATGACTAACCCTACTCTTTTCCCTGTTCACAATGACTAACCCTACTCTTTTCCCTGTTCACAATGACTAACCCTACTCTTTCCCTGTTCACAATGACTAACCCTACTCTTTCCCTGTTCACAATGACTAACCCTACTCTTTTCCCTGTTCACAATGACTAACCCTACTCTTTCCCTGTTCACAATGACTAACCCTACTCTTTCCCTGTTCACAATGACTAACCCTACTCTTTTCCCTGTTCACAATGACTAACCCTACTCGTTTCCCTGTTCACAATGACAAACCCTACTCTTTTCCCTGTTCACAATGACAAACCCTACTCTTTTCCCTGTTCTTAATGTGTTGTGTTTCAGGTGTTGTCCAACATCATCGTGTTGTGTTTCAGGTGTTGTTCAACATCATTGTGTTGTGTTTCAGGTGTTCATCTCATCCTGATAGGTGGAGTGTGTCAGCTGATTGCCGGCCTCCTGTCGTTCCGTAAATACGACCACCTGAGTGGCACCGCCTTCATTGGCTATGCAGCTCTCTGGGGCAGCTATGGTGCCACACGCATCTTCCTGGGTGCATCCCAATCAATCACAACTAACCTGACCATGTCACATGACCTGATGAGTAACGCGACCCCGCTCACCGCCCTCACGACCAACCTATCTCTGTCGGCTGAACTCTGGAACAGCACCTCGCAGAGCCCTGATTGGCTGTCTCTCCTGCTCATCCCCCAGTCTGCCATCGCGGGATTGGTCCCCTACATCCTTCTATCCTTCCTATTGGCCTTCTGCTCTGCCACGGTAAACGTCATCATGCCCTTCGTGTTCGGTGCCATCACGCTTACCCTGCTGTTTGAGGCTGTGGCGGTGGGCGTGTCCTCGGCCTGGCCACTGGTCGTCTCTGGCATTCTAGAACTCCTCATCCTCCTTTTCGCCGTGTACGGCAGCGCCGCCCTGTTGGTGAAAGGTCTGGCGCAGCGCTATGTCCTCAAGGGGTTCGGCACGCCCCTGTTCAACGTGCTCCTGCTGGGGACCAACAGCCCTGCGGCCAGCGCCCAGAGCCTGGGACAGGAGAAGAAGAAGAACACCAAGTACGCTGAACCCCAGGCGCTCTTCTTCTTCTGTGACATGGTGTCTCCCTTCATCATGTTGTTCTACAGCTTTGGATACGTCACGTCCTTCTCCCTGGGTGCTGTGTGGGTCTCCATCATCTCTGCTGCTCAACTCCTCTCTAGCTACTACGCTCACCTGCGGCAAGATGGCTACCTGGTCACCAAGGCCGGCCTGCATGCCACCTACTGGCTTACCAAGGCGTGGGAGGAGTTTGTGTTGTCGGCTGTGATCGTGTCGGAGCCGGAGGGAGAGGTGGCTACTGGGAGACAGGCGATGGTTGGTGATTGGTTCTTCGTGGCGGTGGCACTCCTCCTCCTAGTTGTCAGTCTGAGTAATGACACCCTGGAGGTTACCCATAATGCTCTGTTCCTGCTGCTGTCCATCTCTACAGTCCCCCAGATCCCCCTCCAGGGGTACTATGTGTTCTTCGGGGTGTCCTGTTCCCTGTTTGCCTCCGCTTCGCTCTACGGGACATTTTGCCGCCTGATCAACTCCATCGCTGAGAAGAGTCTGATCCCGGTGGGTCCTCAGCCCATCTCCTCCGACCGTCTCCACTCCTTCCTGTCCTGCTTTCGCTCCCCGGGGAAACTCCAGGGGGCGCTGCCTTCATCATCATCAGCATCCTCCCGACCAATCAGATCCCTGACGCTCTGTTCTACCTGACCAATGGCGTGGCTCTCTCTCGGCGCTCCACGCGGCCTCATCCAGTCAGAGCGTGTCCTTCCTGCGACTGAGTGTTCCCTGGGTTCTGGTATCTGGAGCGGTGGTACAGGGGTTCGTCAGCAGGCTGCAGGTCAGAGGAGGACAGAGGTTTGGCTCCGTCATCCCATCCTTCTACCTGTCTGTCTGGGCCACCTGGACATGGTATCGCTTCGCAGGTATGTGGATGACTTCAAGCTAACACTAACCAATCCTAACTGGAGTTAACTTTTTGCATAAATAGGAAAAGCCCCATAAAGATTCAGACTACAGCCACCCAAGCCATAGAATGTTCTCTCTGCTACCGCACGGCAAGCAGTGCCAATGTACCAAGTCTGCAACCAATAGGACCCTGAAACGCTTCTACCTCTTCTACCCTGTATATATAGCCATGTTATTATCTGGTACCCTGTATATATATACATGTTATTACCTGATACCCTGTATATATAGCCATGATATTATCTGATACCCCGTATATACAGCCATGTTATTATCTGATACCCTGTATATACAGCCATGTTATTACCTGATACCCTGTATATATATCCATGTTATTACCTGATACCCCATATATATAGCCATGTTATTATCTGATACCCTGTATATATAGCCATGTTATTATCTGAAACCCTGTATATATAGCCATGTTATTATCTGATACCCTGTATATATAGCCATGTTATTATCTGATACCCCGTATATATAGCCATGATATTATCTGATACCCTGTATATATATCCATGTTATTACCTGATACCCTGTATATATAGCCATGATATTATCTGATACCCAGTATATATAGCCATGTTATTACCTGATACCCTGTGTATATAGCCATGTTATTACCTGATACCCTGTATATATAGCCATGTTATTATCTGATACCCTGTATATATAGCCATGTTATTACCTGATACCCTGTGTATATAGCCATGTTATTACCTGATACCCTGTATATATAGCCATGTTATTATCTGATACCCTGTATATATAGCCATGTTATTACCTGATACCCTGTATATATAGCCATGTTATTATCTGATACCCTGTATATATATCCATGTTATTGATGTGGTTGTTGATGTTGTTGATGTTGATGTGCTTGTTGTTAATGTTGTTGTTCATGTTGTTGATGTTGTTGTTGATGTGGTTCATGTTGTTGTTGATGTGGTTGTTGCTGTTGTTGCTGTTGTTGTTGTTGCTGTCTCCATGCTCTGTTGCCTGTTTCAGTAAAACATCTCTGTGTTCTTTTCTCAGGCCCCTTGCTGCAGATCTCTCCAGTAGGATCCTATGGGTTTACAGCTGGAGCCATCGCTTTCCTGGTCATCAACGCTTTCCTCATGCTCATCGGTCAGTCTTTACATGAAATCACCTATATCTACCTCTTCTCCTGCTGCAACACAGAGGGAGAGAAGAACAGAATGGGTTTTCCCTAATGGCATTCTATTCCCTACACAGCCCCATGGGTCCTGTGCAGGGAATAGAATGCCATTAGGGAAAACCCTTTCTGTTCTTCTCCCCATGGGTCCTGTCTAAAGTAGTGCACTATATAGAGAATAGGGCCCTGGTCTAAAGTAGTGCACTATATAGAGAATAGGGCCCTGGTCTAAAGTAGTGCACTATATAGAGAATAGGGCCCTGATCTAAAGTAGTGCACTATATAGAGAATAGGGCACTGGTCTATAGTAGTGCACTATATAGAGAATAGGGCCCTGGTCTAAAGTAGTGCACTATATAGAGAATAGGGCACTGGTCTATAGTAGTGCACTATATAGAGAATAGGGCACTGGTCTATAGTAGTGCACTATATAGAGAATAGGGCCCTGGTCTAAAGTAGTGCACTATATAGAGAATAGGGCACTGGCCTATAGTAGTGCACTATATAGAGAATAGGGCCCTGGTCAAAAGTAGTGCACTATATAGGAAATAGGGCACTGGTCTATAGTAGTGCACTATATAGGGAATAGGGCCCTGGTCAAAAGTAGTGCACTATATAGGGAATAGGGCACTGGTCTATAGTAGTGCACTATACAGAGAATAGGGCCCTGGTCTATAGTAGTGCACTATATAGAGAATAGGGCCCTGGTCTAAAGTAGTGCCCACTCCATGGTAACCTGGTCCTAACCCTCTCCATGGTAACCTGGTCCTAAACCTCTCCATGGTAACCTGGTCCTAACCCTCTCCATGGTAACCTGGTCCTAACCCTCTCCATGGTAACCTGGTCCTAAACCTCTCCATGGTAACCTGGTCCTAAACCTCTCCATGGTAACCTGGTCCTAAACCTCTCCATGGTAACCTGGTCCTAACCCTCTCCATGTCCCTTCCAACTGCGTATGGTAACCTGATCCTAAACCTCTCCATGGTAACCTGGTCCTAACCCTCTCCATGGTAACCTGGTCCTAACCCTCTCCATGGTAACCTGGTCCTAACCCTCTCCATGTCCCTTCCAGCTGCATATGGTAACCTGGTCCTAACCCTCTCCATGGTAACCTGGTCCTAACCCTCTCCATGTCCCTTCCAGCTGCATATGGTAACCTGGTCCTAACCCTCTCCATGGTAACCTGGTCCTAACCCTCTCCATGTCCCTTCCAGCTGTGTATGGTAACCTGGTCCTAAACCTCTCCATGGTAACCTGGTCCTAACCCTCTCCATGGTAACCTGGTCCTAACCCTCTCCATGGTAACCTGGTCCTAACCCTCTCCATGGTAACCTGGTCCTAACCCTCTCCATGGTAACCTGGTTCTAAACCTCTCCATGGTAACCTGGTCCTAACCCTCTTCATGGTAACCTGGTCCTAACCCTCTCCATGGTAACCTGGTCCTAAACCTCTCCATGGTAACCTGGTCCTAACCCTCTCCATGGTAACATGGTCCTAAACCTCTCCATGGTAACCTGGTCCTAACCCTCTCCATGATAACCTGGTCCTAACCCTCTCCATGGTAACCTGGTCCTAACCCTCTCCATGGTAACCTGGTCCTAACCCTCTCCATGGTAACCTGGTCCTAACCCTCTCCATGGTAACCTGGTCCTAAACCTCTCCATGGTAACCTGGTCCTAAACCTCTCCATGGTAACCTGGTCCTAACCCTCTCCATGTCCCTTCCAACTGCGTATGGTAACCTGGTCCTAAACCTCTCCATGGTAACCTGGTCCTAACCCTCTCCATGGTAACCTGGTCCTAACCCTCTCCATGGTAACCTGGTCCTAACCCTCTCCATGTCCCTTCCAGCTGCATATGGTAACCTGGTCCTAACCCTCTCCATGGTAACCTGGTCCTAACCCTCTCCATGTCCCTTCCAGCTGTGTATGGTAACCTGGTCCTAAACCTCTCCATGGTAACCTGGTCCTAACCCTCTCCATGGTAACCTGGTCCTAACCCTCTCCATGGTAACCTGGTCCTAACCCTCTCCATGGTAACCTGGTCCTAACCCTCTCCATGGTAACCTGGTCCTAACCCTCTCCATGGTAACCTGGTCCTAACCCTCTTCATGGTAACCTGGTCCTAACCCTCTCCATGGTAACCTGGTCCTAAACCTCTCCATGGTAACCTGGTCCTAACCCTCTCCATGGTAACATGGTCCTAAACCTCTCCATGGTAACCTGGTCCTAACCCTCTCCATGGTAACCTGGTCCTAAACCTCTCCATGGTAACCTGGTTCTAACCCTCTCCACGGTAACCTGGTCCTAAACCTCTCCACGGTAACCTGGTCCTAACCCTCTCCATGGTAACCTGGTCCTAACCCTCTCCATGGTAACCTGGTCCTAACCTTCTCCATGGTAACCTGGTCCTAACCCTCTCCATGTCCCTTCCATCTGCGTATGGTAACCTGGTCCTAACCCTCTCCATGGTAACCTGGTCCTAACCCTCTCCATGGTAACCTGGTCTTTAACCTCTCCGTGGTAACCTGGTCCTAACCCTCTCCATGGTAACCTGGTCCTAAACCTCTCCATGGAAACCTGGTCCTAACCCTCTCCATGGTAACCTGGTCCTAACCCTCTCCATGGTAACCTGGTCCTAAACCTCTCCATGGTAACCTGGTCCTAACCCTCTCCATGGTAACCTGGTCCTAACCCTCTCCATGGTAACCTGGTCCTAACCCTCTCCATGTCCCTTCCAGCTGCGTATGATAACTTGGTCCTAACCCTCTCCATGGTAACCTGGTCCTAACCCTCTCCATGGTAACCTGGTCCTAACCCTCTCCATGTCCCTTCCAGCTGCGTATGATAACCTGGTCCTAACCCTCTCCATGGTAACCTGGTCCTAACCCTCTCCATGGTAACCTGGTCCTAACCCTCTCCATGGTAACCTGGTCCTAACCCTCTCCATGGTAACCTGGTCCTAACCCTCTCCATGGTAACCTGGTCCTAACCCTCTCCATGTCCCCTCCAGCTGCGTATGGTAACCTGGTCCTCTTGTCTCTGACCGTGGTCATGGAGGCGGTTCTGGTGTGTTTCCTCCTGTCCACTCTGCAACAGCTCCCCTACCAGCTGGAGAGTAAGTGACCTGCTTTTCACCTCCCTACACTGACAGGACTCACATTCTACATAAACGGCTCAGGAGGCTCCTGAGGGGAGAACGGCTCATAATAATGGCCGGAACGGAGCAAATGGAATGGCATCAATCACCTTGAAACTATGTGTTTGATGTATTTGCTACCATTCCACTGATTCTGTTCCAGTCAATAGAACAAGCCTAATGACAAGCCCTCATTTCTCCCCAATGACGGTTCCACCAACCTATTGTGATATACAGTAAGGCTGAAACCCAAAAGCAACACTTGGCCATCTGCCCTTTATGGAGTGATCGGAGTGGTTGAAGTGTTGGGTTTGTGATTCAGACAGTGTTATGTGGTATCCATCAATACGTTTGCTGCTCAAACAGTAACTGTAAAATGTACACATTATTTTGCAATCTAGATGTCAGCTGTGTTACTGTTCTAACACATTTCTGGCGTTGTTCTTGTAGTTGCCATGCTAGCTGTGTTCTCTGTCATCTGTCTATATGGAACCCTGGCATCACTGGTCAACTGTACCTTCCGTCAGAGTGTGATGCCCATGGGGCCTCCACTGGTTAAGGTGAGAACAAGGAACTATTCCATTCTGTTGCTTTCCACTGGATGAGCTGACAAGTAGAATGCAGTGGGTTCATGTGTTTCATTACATTTTATTCTACTTTTCTCCAATCCAGTTCATTCCTTTTCTATCGTGTTCCATATCGTGTGTCTCTCTCCCTGTGTTGTTGTGTCTCAGGATGTGAATCAGCAGCAGAAGTCCTCCCCTGCTCTGCCTTGTCCCATAGCAGACTCCAGACTGACCAGCGGTCTTCTGAAGATCTCCAGACTGCTGGACGACGGGGGGGTCTGTGGAATCCCCACCGATACAGTCTACGCCCTGGCCGCATCCTGCAAGAACCCTCAGGCCATCGAGAACATCTACAACATTAAGGACCGTCCAGCAGAGAAGCCCATCTGTATCTGTATCTCCAGTGTGGAACAGCTGGTGGCAGCCAAGCCCCCATTCAGCTCTCTACTCTGGGAATTCATGAGGAACGTCTACCCTGGAGGGATCAGCTGCATCGTCAGCAAGGGAGACTGGCTACTCACACTGGGTAAGGAGTGTGGAGAGGAGGAGAGGGGAGGAGGAGGGTGGCTTCAACTGCATTGGGATTTTAAATAGTTTAAAAAAACTTTATTTAACTAAGCAAGTCAGTTAAGAACAAATTCTTATTTTCAATGATGGCCTAGGAACAGTGGGTTAACTGCCTGTTCAGGTGCAGAATGACAGATTTGTACCTTGTCAGCTCAGGGGTTTGAACTTGCAACCTTCCGGTTACTAGTCCAACGCTCTAACCACTAGGCTACCCTGCCAGGCTACATTGGATTAGAGTTAGGGATACTCTCAGAAATGGTTTCTTTATTCTATATTGTGAGCGATCATTCGATTGATGTTCTAATTGTTTACCTATGTTGTCCAGGTGTGGGTCCGGCCTACGACCGCGTGGGGACCAATGATAGCATCATGATCCGAGTCCCTGACCACACCGTCACAGGACACCTGTGTGACATCACCGGACCACTTGCCATCACCTCAGCCAATCCCAGTGGAGAACCCGACAGCACGCACCACGACATGGTCATCAGGTAAAGTCCTATCATAACACTCACCTGTACCCACCAGTACCCACCTCTACCCACCTGTACTCGCCTGTTCTCACCTGTACCTACCTGTACCCTGTACTCACCTATACTTAAGCACTTAAGCCTGTTGGTATGCTATGCTGCCTTCATCAGATAGTTTGAACAGCTATGCTGCCTTCATCAGATAGTTTGAACAGCTATGCTGTCTTCATCAGATAGTTTGAACAGCTATGCTGCCTTCATCAGATAGTTTGAACAGCTATGCTGTCTTCATCAGATAGTTTGAACAGCTATGCTGTCTTCATCAGATAGTTTGAACAGCTATGCTGTCTTCATCAGATAGTTTGAACAGCTATGCTGTCTTCATCAGATAGTTTGAACAGCTATGCTGTCTTCATCAGATAGTTTGAACAGCTATGCTGTCTTCATCAGATAGTTTGAACAGCTATGCTGTCTTCATCAGATAGTTTGAACAGCTATGCTGTCTTCATCAGATAGTTTGAACAGCTATGCTGTCTTCATCAGATAGTTTGAACAGCTATGCTGTCTTCATCAGATAGTTTGAACAGCTATGCTGTCTTCATCAGATAGTTTGAACAGCTATGCTGTCTTCATCAGATAGTTTGAACAGCTATGCTGCCTTCATCAGATAGTTTGAACAGCTATGCTGTCTTCATCAGATAGTTTGAACAGCTATGCTGCCTTCATCAGATAGTTTGAACAGCTATGCTCCCTTCATGCTGATCGTGATACTGAAAGTGATGTCAGTATAGAAGTATTTTTCTATCTTGGATTGCTGGTTGTATTGTAAACTGGTCTGATATTTCCTGTCAGACTGGTTTCATATCAGTCAGCCTGCTGTGTAAATATCCAGTTCTACTAATATATCTGTGTTAATCAGTCCTCTGCCTTGTGTCCTGCTGGCTGTAGGGTCATGATGATTAGATTCCAGTGATGGTAGGTGCCGTTTAAGAATAGTGAGGACGATTATTTTTCTAAGAGCATGGCCTTAAATCTATTACAGCATATTGAATGACTGGAATTCATTATTCCATTCACCCAGTTCAATGTAACAGTGACAGGTTTAGGTTACTGTCATTCACCCAGTTCAATGTAACAGTGACAGGTTTAGGTTACTGTCATTCACCCAGTTCAATGTAACAGTGACAGGTTTAGGTTACTGTCATTCACCCAGTTCAATGTAACAGTGACAGGTTTAGGTTACTGTCATTCACCCAGTTCAATGTAACAGTGACAGGTTTAGGTTACTGTCATTCACCCAGTTCAATGTAACAGTGATCGGTTTACTACATGATACTCTAATTTTCCCTCTACCCATCATGAGGTTGCTACAACCTAGCCTAAGAATGAACGTTTACAACAGTGACACATTCTGTGACACATTCAATACCGCCTTTCACTTTTTCTTTAAAAAAAATAAAAAAAATCACCTTTATTTAACCAGGTGGATTAGGGGTTATTTCCCTAGAGGAGGATATGAGAGAGACAGATTGAGGCTGCATTTGGGGTTTTGCCAGGTAGGCAAGTTGAGAACAAGTTCTCATTTACAATTGCGACCTGGCCAAGATAAAGCAAAGCAGTTCGACAGATACAACAACACAGAGTTACACATGGAGTAAAACAAACATACAGTCAATAATACAGTATAAACAAGTCTATATACAATGTGAGCAAATGAGGTGTGAAGGGAGGTAAAGGCAACAAAAGGCCATGGTGGCAAAGTAAATACAATATAGCAAGTAAAACACTGGAATGGTAGATTTGCAGTGGAAGAATGTGCAAAGTAGAAATAAAAATAATGGGGCGCAAAGGAGCAAAATAAATAAATACATTAAATACAGTAGGGAAAGAGGTAGTTGTTTGGGCTAAATTATAGGTGGGCTATGTACAGGTGCAGTAATCTGTGAGCTGCTCTGACAGTTGGTGCTTAAAGCTAGTGAGGGAGAGAAGTGTTTCCAGTTTCAGAGATGTTTGTAGTTCGTTCCAGGTCGTGTAATCAAGGTGACAGACAGTGACACATTCAATACCGCCTTTCACAATCTTGCCTGCATCTAGCTGATCTCGGGTGGAATCATTCGTACAAACAAAATCAAATCAAATCAAATGTTATTTGTCACTTGCGCCAAATACACAGGTGTAGTAGACCTTACAGTGAAATGCTTACTTACAAGCCCTTAACTAACAATGTTAAAGAACAAGTGTTAAGTACAAAAAATAATTAATACAAAATAAAAGTAACCAATAATCAAAATAACAATGTGGAGGCTATATACAGGGTATTACGGTACTGAGTCAATGTGGAGGCTATATACAGGGTATTACGGTACTGAGTCAATGTGGAGACTATATACAGGGTATTACGGTACAGAGTTAATGTGGAGACTATATACAGGGTATTACGGTACTGAGTCAATGTGGAGACTATATACAGGGTATTACGGTACTGAGTCAATGTGGAGGCTATATACAGGGTATTACGGTACTGAGTCAATGTGGAGACTATATACAGGGTATTACGGTACTGAGTCAATGTGGAGGCTATATACAGGGTATTACGGTACTGAGTCAATGTGGAGGCTATATACAGGGTATTACAGTACTGAGTCAATGTGGAGTCTATATACAGGGTATTACGGTACTGAGTCAATGTGGAGGCTATATACAGGGTATTACGGTACTGAGTCAATGTGGAGGCTATATACAGGGTATTACGGTACTGAGTCAATGTGGAGGCTATATACAGGGTATTACGGTACTGAGTCAATGTGGAGGCTATATACAGGGTATTACAGTACTGAGTCAATGTGGAGGCTATATACAGGGTATTACGGTAGAGAGTCAATGTGGAGGCTATATACAGGGGGTACCGGTACAGAGTCAATGTGGAGGCTATATACAGGGGGTACCGGTACAGAGTCAATGTGGAGGCTATATACATGGTATTATGGTAGAGAGTCAATGTGGAGGCTATATACAGGGTATTACAGTACAGAGTCAATGTGGAGGCTATATACAGGGTATTACAGTACTGAGTCAATGTGGAGGCTATATACAGGGTATTACGGTAGAGAGTCAATGTGGAGGCTATATACAGGGTATTACAGTACAGAGTCAATGTGGAGGCTATATACAGGGTATTACAGTACTGAGTCAATGTGGAGGCTATATACAGGGTATTACGGTAGAGAGTCAATGTGGAGGCTATATACAGGGGGTACCGGTACAGAGTCAATGTGGAGGCCATGTACAGGGTATTACAGTACTGAGTCAATGCGGAGGCTATATACAGGGGTACCGGTACAGAGTCAATGTGGAGGCTATATACAGGGTATTACGGTAGAGAGTCAATGTGGAGACTATATACAGGGGGTACCGGTACAGAGTCAATGTGGAGGCTATATACAGGGTATTACGGTACTGAGTCAATGTGGAGGCTATATACAGGGTATTACGATACAGAGTCAACGTGGAGGCTATATACAGGGTATTACGGTACTGAGTCAATGTGGAGGCTATATACAGGGTATTACAGTACAGAGTCAAGGTGGAGGCTATATACAGGGTATTACGGTACTGAGTCAATGTGGAGGCTATATACAGGGGGTACCGGTACAGAGTCAATGTGGGGGCTATATACAGGGTATTACGGTACTGAGTCAATGTGGAGGCTATATACAGGGTATTACAGTACAGAGTCAAGGTGGAGGCTATATACAGGGTATTACGGTACTGAGTCAATGTGGAGGCTATATACAGGGTATTACGGTACAGAGTCAATGTGGAGACTATATACAGGGTATTACGGTACTGAGTCAACGTGGAGGCTATATACAGGGTATTACGGTACTGAGTCAATGTGGAGGCTATATACAGGGGGTACCGGTACAGAGTCAAGGTGGAGGCTATATACAGGAGGTACCGGTACAAAGTCAATGTGGAGGCTATATACAGGGGGTACTGGTAAAGAGTCAATGTGGAGACTATATACAGGCGGTACCGGTACAGAGTCAATGTGGAGGCTATATACAGGGGGTACCAGTACAGAGTCAATATACAAAGGTGTAAACCTAACCTGAACCTGAACCTACTCTGTCTGTCTCCATGTGTATCCTAGTCGGCTGGGCCAATCTAAACCTAACCTGAACCTGAACCTACTCTGTCTGTCTCTATGTGTATCCTAGTCGGCTGGGCCATAAGATCCAGGGGGTTCTGTGTGACGGGGATTCCAACGAGATCGTAGCCTCAACGGTGGTGAACTGCCTCAAGATAGATGAAGGTATGATGTTACAGAACAGACGCACACTACAATAACTAATTACTAACCTCTTAGGTTGTGTTGTCCTGTCTTGGGATGGAACATTCTGGAAACATTCCCTAAATTCCCAGGCTTTCCAGAAATACAGGTTGAAAGATTCCTGGATTTGAAAGAATCCTCTGACCAGGATTTCTGGAAAACCTGGGAAAGTTACCGGGACATTGCAACCCACCCTATGATTCATTGTGTGTCAGTGATCACTCAGTCAATATTGTGTTTCCTCCTCCTCCAGGCACGATTAGTATCGTGAGGGAAGGCTGCGTCCCGGCGGTGAAGGTCCGACAGATCTTTGAGAGGGTGAAGACCAGTATGTTGTGAGGAGGACCTTTCCCTCCGTCCCTCTATCCTCTCTTCCATCCAGCTCCCCTCCCCCATTCTCTCCCTCCATCCTCTGTTGACCAATGAAGACACTCAGATCAGATTCTGGACCCACCCACCTCAGGCCACCATCCAATGTGTCTCTCAAACATGTTGAGGAACATTTGTTCCATATTTATTCTGTATGTTGTCGATGTAATCATATATAAATATGTGCATTTTAGATTCGATTTTCGGATTATAAGTATGTTTTGTTTTGTTCTGTATGATTTGATTATGTAAAATGAAGTTTAACAGAAATTATACTCTTATGATGTACAACTCTAAATGAGGGATTAATGAAGGATGATCAAATCAAATCAAATCAAATGTATTTATATAGCCCTTCGTACATCAGCTGATATCTCAAAGTGCTGTACAGAAACCCAGCCTAAAACCCCAAACAGCAAACAATGCAGGTGTAAAAGCACGGTGGCTAGGAAAAACTCCCTAGAAAGGCCAAAACCTAGGAAGAAACCTAGAGAGGAACCGGGCTATGTGGGGTGGCCAGTCCTCTTCTGGCTGTGCCGGGTAGAGATTATAACAGAACATGACCAAGATGTTCAAATGTTCATAAATGACCAGCATGGTCAAATAATAATAAGGCAGAACAGTTGAAACTGGAGCAGCAGCACAGTCAGGTGGACTGGGGACAGCAAGGAGCCATCATGTCAGGTAGTCCTGGGGCACGGTCCTAGGGCTCAGGTCCTCCGAGAGAGAGAAAGAAAGAGAGAATTAGAGAGAGCATATGTGGGGTGGCCAGTCCTCTTCTGGCTGTGCCGGGTGGAGATTATAACAGAACGTGGCCAAGATGTTCAAATGTTCATAAATGACCAGCATGGTTGAATAATAGTAAGGCAGAACAGTTGAAACTGGAGCAGGAGCATGGCCAGGTGGACTGGGGACAGCAAGGAGTCCTCATGTCAGGTAGTCCTGGGACATGGTCCTAGGGCCCAGGCCAGTTGAAACTGGAGCAGCAGCATGGCCAGGTGGACTGGGGACAGCAAGGAGTCATCATGTCAGGTAGTCCTGGGGCATGGTTCTAGGGCTCAGGTCCTCCGAGAGAGAGAAAGAAAGAGAGAAGGAGAGAATTAGAGAACGCACACTTAGATTTACACAGGACACCGAATAGGACAGGAGAAGTACTCCAGATAAACAAACTGACCCTAGCCCCCGACACATAAACTACTGCAGCATAAATACTGGAGGCTGAGACAGGAGGGGTCAGGAGACACTGTGGCCCCATCCGAGGACACCCCGGACAGGGCCAAACAGGAAGGATATAACCCCACCCACTTTGCCAAAGCACAGCCCCCACACCACTAGAGGGAAATCTTCAACCACCAACTTACCATCCTGAGACAAGGCCGAGTATAGCCCACAAAGATCTCCGACACGGTACAACCCAAGGGGGGGGACCCAGACAGGCCGACCACAACAGTGAATCAACCCACCCAGGTGACGCACCCCCAGGGACGGCACGAGAGAGCCCCAGCAAGCCAGTGACTCAGCCCCCGTAACAGGGTTAGAGGCAGAGAATCCCAGTGGAAAAAGGGGAACCGGCCAGGCAGAGACAGCAAGGGCGGTTCGTTGCTCCAGAGCCTTTCCGTTCACCTTCCCACTCCTGGGCCAGACTACACTCAATCATATGACCCACTGAAGAGATGAGTCTTCAGTAAAGACTTAAAGGTTGAGACCGAGTTTGCGTCTCTGACATGGGTAGGCAGACCGTTCCATAAAAATGGAGCTCTATAGGAGAAAGCCCTGCCTCCAGCTGTTTGCTTAGAAATTCTAGGGACAATTAGGAGGCCTGCGTCTTGTGACCGATGATGTAGTGCTCTAAATGAGGGATTAATGAAGGATGATGTAGTGCTCTAAATGAGGGATTAATGAAGGATGATGTAGTACTCTAAATGAGGGATTAATGAAGGATGATGTAGTGCTCTAAATGAGGGATTAATGAAGGATGATGTATGTGAATGTACGATGCTGCTGGGTATAAATTAATAATACATTATTGTGAAGTACTGTTTAACTGGGAATATATATATTGTTTAATATGGGAGATTGACGCAGGCCAAATGCATACATGCAACATTGAAAAGCATTATTTGCTTTGGCAATTTACTGCAATAGATCCATGTACATAGTGAAGTTATACTTTTTTTTTTAACTGTTGTAGATCCATGTATATAGTGAAGTTATACTTCCAGAATAAAACTCTAATTAAATATACTTATTTCTCTACTTTTGTTCTGCTCTGTAACCAACATTTCAGATCATCAAATCAAATGTTATTTTCCACATGTGCCAAATACAGCAGGGGTAGACTTACGAGACCTTAACCAACGGTGAAGTTAAAAAGTAAGACACATATTTGCTAAATTAATAAGGAAAAAGGAAGACAATGAAAACAATAACGAGGCTATAAACAGGAAGTAGCAGGTAATAACATGGCTATAAACAGGAAGTAGCAGGTAGTAACATGGCTATAAACAGGAAGTACCAGGTAATAACATGGCTATAAACAGGAAGTACCAGGTAATAACATGGCTAGAAACAGGAAGTACCAGGTAATAACATGGCTATAAACAGGAAGTAGCAGATAATAACATGGCTATAAACAGGAAGTACCAGGTAATAACATGGCTATAAACAGGAAGTACAAAGTAGTAACATGGCTATAAACAGGAAGTAGCAGGTAATAACATGGCTATAAACAGGAAGTACCAGGTAGTAACATGGCTATAAACAGGAAGTAGCAGGTAATAACATGGCTATAAACAGAAAGTACCAGGTAGTAACATGGCTATAAACAGGAAGTAGCAGGTAATAACATGGCTATAAACCGGAAGTACCAGGTAGTAACATGGCTATAAACAGGAAGTACCAGGTAGTAACATTACTATAAACAGGAAGTAGCAGGTAATAAAATGGCTATAAACAGGAAGTAGCAGGTAATAACATGGCTATAAACAGGAAGTACCAGGTAATAACATGCCTATAAACCGGAAGTAGCAGGTAATAACATGGCTATAAACAGGAAGTAGCAGGTAATAACATGGCTATAAACAGGAAGTACCAGGTAGTAACATGGCTATAAATAGGAAGTACCAGGTAATAACATGGCTATGAACAGGGAGTACCAGGTAATAACATGGCTATATACAGGGAGTACCAGGTAATAACATGGTTATATACAGGGAGTACCAGGTAATAACATGGTTATATACAGGGAGTACCAGGTAATAACATGGTTATATACAGGGAGGTAATAACATGGCTATATACAGGGAGTACCAGGTAATAACATGGTTATATACAGGGAGTACCAGGTAATAACATGGTTATATACAGGGAGTACCAGGTAATAGCATGGCTATATACAGGGAGGTAATAACATGCCTATATACAGGGAGTACCAGGTAATAACATGGCTATATATAGGGAGTACCAGGTAATAACATGGCTATATACAGGGAGTACCAGGTAATCACATGGCTATATACAAGAAGTACCAGGTAATAACATGGCTATATACAGGGAGTATCAGGTAATAACATGGCTATATACAGGGAGGTAATAACATGGCTATATACAGGGAGGTAATACCATGGCTATATACAGGGAGTACCAGGTAATAACATGACTATATACAGGAAGTACCAGGTAATGGTCCTGCCGTACATACCTACACGTACGCTACGGTCACAAGACGCAGGCCTCCTAATTGTCCCTAGAATTTCTAAGCAAACAGCTGGAGGCAGGGCTTTCTCCTATAGAGCTCCATTTTTATGGAATGGTCTGCCTACCCATGTCAGAGACGCAAACTCGGTCTCAACCTTTAAGTCTTTACTGAAGACTCATCTCTTCAGTGGGTCATATGATTGAGTGTAGTCTGGCCCAGGAGTGGGAAGGTGAACGGAAAGGCTCTGGAGCAACGAACCGCCCTTGCAGTCTCTGCCTGGCCGGTTCCCCTTTTTCACTGGGATTCTTTGCCTCTAACCCTGTTACGGGGCTGAGTCACTGGCTTGCTGGGGCTCTCTCGTGCCGTCCCTGGGGGGGGTGCGTCACCTGGGTGGGTTGATTCACTGTTGTGGTCGGCCTGTCTGGGCCCCCCTTGGGTTGTACCGTGTCGGAGATCTTTGTGGGCTATACTCGGCCTTGTCTCAGGATGGTAAGTTGGTGGTTGAAGATTTCCCTCTAGTGGTGTGGGGGCTGTGCTTTGGCAAAGTGGGTGGGGTTATATCCTTCCTGTTTGGCCCTGTCCGGGGTGTCCTCGGATGGGGCCACAGTGTCTCCTGACCCCTCCTGTCTCAGCCTCCAGTATTTATGCTGCAGTAGTTTATGTGTCGGGGGCTAGGGTCAGTTTGTTTATCTGGAGTACTTCTCCTGTCCTATTCAGGTGTCCTGTGTGAATCTAAGTGTGCGTTCTCTAATTCTCTCCTTCTCTCTTTCTTTCTCTCTCTCGGAGGACCTGAGCCCTAGGACCATGCCCCAGGACTACCTGACATGATGATTCCTTGCTGTCCCCAGTCCACCTGGCCATGCTGCTGCTCCAGTTTCAACTGGCCTGGGCCCTAGGACCATGTCCCAGGACTACCTGACATGAGGACTCCTTGCTGTCCCCAGTCCACCTGGCCATGCTCCTGCTCCAGTTTCAACTGTTCTGCCTTACTATTATTCAACCATGCTGGTCATTTATGAACATTTGAACATCTTGGCCACGTTCTGTTATAATCTCCACCCGGCACAGCCAGAAGAGGACTGGCCACCCCACATATGCTCTCTCTAATTCTCTCTTTCTTTCTCTCTCTCGGAGGACCTGAGCCCTAGGACCGTGCCCCAGGACTACCTGACATGATGGCTCCTTGCTGTCCCCAGTCCACCTGACTGTGCTGCTGCTCCAGTTTCAACTGTTCTGCCTTATTGTTATTTGACCATGCTGGTCATTTATGAACATTTGAACATCTTGGTCATGTTCTGTTATAATCTCTACCCGGCACAGCCAGAAGAGGACTGGCCACCCCACATAGCCCGGTTCCTCTCTAGGTTTCTTCCTAGGTTTTGGCCTTTCTAGGGAGTTTTTCCTAGCCACCGTGCTTTTACACCTGCATTGTTTGCTGTTTGGGGTTTTAGGCTGGGTTTCTGTACAGCACTTTGAGATATCAGCTGATGTACGAAGGGCTATATAAATAAATTTGATTTGATTTGATTTGGTTTAATATCATGGCTATATACAGGAGGTAATAACATGGCTATATACGGGAGTACCAGGTAGTAACATGGCTATATACGGGGAGTACCAGGTAATAACATGGCTATATACAGGGAGTATCAGGTAATAACATGGCTATATACAGGGAGTACCAGGTAATAACATGGCTATATACAGGAGTACCAGCTAATAACATGGCTATATACAGGGGGTACCAGGTAGTAACATGGCTATATACGGGGAGTACCAGGTAATAACATGGCTATATACAGGGGGTATCAGGTAGTAACATGGCTATATACAGGGAGTACCAGGTAATAACATGGCTATACACAGGGAGTACCAGGTAATAACATGGCTATATACAGGGGTACCAGGTAGTAACATGGCTATACACAGGGAGTATCAGGTAATAACATGGTTATATACAGGGAGGTAATAACATGGCTATATACAGGGAGGTAACAACATGGCTATATACAGGAAGTACCAGGTAATAACATGGCTATATACAGGGAGTACCAGGTAATAACATGGCTATATATAGGGAGTACCAGGTAATAACATGGCTATATACAGGATGTACCAGGTAATAACATGGCTATATACAGGAAGTACCAGGTAATAACATGGCTATATACAGGAAGTACCAGGTATTCAGATGGCTATATACAGGGAGTACCAGGTAATAACATGGCTATATACAGGAAGTACCAGGTAATAACATTGTTATATACAAGAAGTACCAGGTAATAACATGGCTATATACAGGGAGTACCAGGTAATAACATGGCTATATACAGGAAGTACCAGGTAATAACATGGCTATATACAGGGGTACCATGTAGTAACATGGCTATACACAGGGAGTATCAGGTAGTAACATGGCTATATACAGGGAGTATCAGGTAGTAACATGGCTATATACAGGGAGTATCAGGTAGTAACATGGCTATATACAGGGAGTATCAGGTAGTAACATGGCTATATACAGGGAGTACCTCTCGCTCTCTTGAAGACGTCCCTTCCGTCTTCAAGAGAGCGAGAGTTGCACCCCTTCTGAAAAAACCTACACTCGATCCTTCCGATGTCAACAACTACAGACCAGTATCCCTTCTTTCTTTTCTCTCCAAAACTCTTGAACGTGCCGTCCTTGGCCAGCTCTCCCGCTATCTCTCTCAGAATGACCTTCTTGATCCAAATCAGTCAGGTTTCAAGACTAGTCATTCAACTGAGACTGCTCTTCTCTGTATCATGGAGGCGCTCCGCACTGCTAAAGCTAACTCTCTCTCCTCTGCTCTCATCCTTCTAGACCTATCGGCTGCCTTCGATACTGTGAACCATCAGATCCTCCTCTCCACCCTCTCCGAGTTGGGCATCTCCGGCGCGGCCCACGCTTGGATTGCGTCCTACCTGACAGGTCGCTCCTACCAGGTGACGTGGCGAGAATCTGTCTCCTCACCACGCGCTCTCACCACTGGTGTCCCCCAGGGCTCTGTTCTAGGCCCTCTCCTATTCTCGCTATACACCAAGTCACTTGGCTCTGTCATAACCTCACATGGTCTCTCCTATCATTGCTATGCAGACGACACACAATTAATCTTCTCCTTTCCCCCTTCTGATGACCAGGTGGCGAATCGCATCTCTGCATGTCTGGCAGACATATCAGTGTGGATGACGGATCACCACCTCAAGCTGAACCTCGGCAAGACGGAGCTGCTCTTCCTCCCGGGGAAGGACTGCCCGTTCCATGATCTCGCCATCACGGTTGACAACTCCATTGTGTCCTCCTCCCAGAGCGCTAAGAACCTTGGCGTGATCCTGGACAACACCCTGTCGTTCTCAACTAACATCAAGGCGGTGGCCCGTTCCTGTAGGTTCATGCTCTACAACATCCGCAGAGTACGACCCTGCCTCACACAGGAAGCGGCGCAGGTCCTAATCCAGGCACTTGTCATCTCCCGTCTGGATTACTGCAAATCGCTGTTGGCTGGGCTCCCTGCCTGTGCCATTAAACCCCTACAACTCATCCAGAACGCTGCAGCCCGTCTGGTGTTCAACCTTCCCAAGTTCTCTCACGTCACCCCGCTCCTCCGCTCTCTCCACTGGCTTCCAGTTGAAGCTCGCATCCGCTACAAGACCATGGTGCTTGCCTACGGAGCTGTGAGGGGAACGGCACCTCAGTACCTCCAGGCTCTGATCAGGCCCTACACCCAAACAAGGGCACTGCGTTCATCCACCTCTGGCCTGCTCGCCTCCCTACCACTGAGGAAGTACAGTTCCCGCTCAGCCCAGTCAAAACTGTTCGCTGCTCTTGTTATGCAGGTGAATGAGGACCCAAAAGCGACTTGGCGAAAACAGAGTCTTTATTCCAGTAAAGGAAATATGCAAAACTCCTAGACAAATCGGAGCGGTAAACAAAGCATAAAAAACAATTCCACTCGTAATGACGAGGACAGACTGGAGACTCGACCATAAACTGTAGGTTGCCTCGGGAAGGCACTGACCGTAGCAGACTCAGACACCTGCTCACCACGCAGCATCTGAGGGAAACACGACACGACAGGGCGAGACAAAGACACAGCACGGTGAACAATATACAAGGATCCGACAGGACAGAAACGGAAAACAAGGGGAGAAATAGGGACTCTAATCAGAGGAAAAGATAGGGAACAGGTGTGGAAAGACTAAATGATTGATTAGGGGAATAGGAACAGCTGGGAGCAGGAACGGAACGATAGAGAGAAGAGAGAGAGGGAGGGAGAGAGAAAAAAGGGAACGAACCTAAAAAGACCAGCAGGGGGAAAACGAACAGAAGGGAAAGCAAAATGACAAGACAATATAAGACAAAACATGACAGCTCTGGCCCCCCAATGGTGGAACAAACTCCCTCACGACGCCAGGACAGCGGAGTCAATCACCACCTTCCGGAGACACCTGAAACCCCACCTCTTTAAGGAATACCTAGGATAGGATAAAGTAATCCTTCTACCCCCCCCTTAAAAGATTTAGATGCACTATTGTAAAGTGGCTGTTCCACTGGATGTCATAAGGTGAATGCACCAATTTGTAAGTCGCTCTGGATAAGAGCGTCTGCTAAATGACTTAAATGTAATGTAAATGTAAATGTAATAACATGGCTATATACAGGGAGTACCAGGTAATAACATGGCTATATACAGGGAGTATCAGGTAGTAACATGGCTATATACAGGGAGTACCATGTAATATCATGGCTATATACAGGGAGTACCAGGTAATATCATGGCTATATACAGGGAGTACCAGGTAATAGCATGGCTATATACAGGGAGTACCAGGTAATATCATGGCTATATACAGGGAGTACCAGGTAATAACATGGCTATATACAGGGAGTACCAGGTAATATCATGGCTATATACAGGGAGTACCAGGTAATAACATGGCTATATACAGGGAGTACCAGGTAATAACATGGCTATATACAGGGAGTACCAGGTAATAACATGGCTATATACAGGGAGTACCAGGTAATAACATGGCTATATACAGGGAGTACCAGGTAATAACATGGCTATATACAGGGAGTACCAGGTAATAACATGGCTATATACAGGGAGTACCTGGTAGTTGAGGTAACATGTACCATATGTAGGGGTTAAAGTGTCGAGTCAATCAGGATAGATAATAAACAGAGTAACAGCAGCGTATGTGAAAAGTGTGTGTGATTGTGGCTTCAATATGCAAGTGTGCTTGTTTTGCATGTGAGAGAATATGTAGTGTAGTACGTGTGATTGTGTGGGCAGAGTCTAGTCAGTGTGTGGGTAGAGTCTAGTGAGTGTGTGGGTAGAGTCTAGTGAGTATGTGGGTAGAGACTTGTCAGTGTGTGGGTAGAGTCTAGTCAGTGTGTGGGTAGAGTCCAGTCAGTGTGTGGGTAGAGTCCAGTCAGTGTGTGGGTAGAGTCCAGTCAGTGTGTGGGTAGAGTCCAGTCAGTGTGTGGGTAGAGTCCAGTCAGTGTGTGGGTAGAGTCTAGTCAGTGTGTGGGTAGAGTCCAGTCAGTGTGTGGGTAGAGTCTAGTCAGTGTGTGGGTAGAGTCTAGTCAGTGGGTGGGTAGAGTCTAGTGAATGTGTGGGTAGAGTCTAGTCAGTGTGTGGCTAGAGTCCAGTCAGTGTGTGGGTAGAGTCCAGTCAGTGTGTGGGTAGAGTCCAGTCAGTGTGTGGGTAGAGTCCAGTCAGTGTGTGGGTAGAGTCCAGTCAGTGTGTGGGTAGAGTCTAGTCAGTGTGTGGGTAGAGACTTGTCAAAACAAATCAAATCAAATCAAATGTATTTATATAGCCCTTCGTACATCAGCTGATATCTCAAAGTGCTGTACAGAAACCCAGCCTAAAACCCCAAACAGCAAGCAATGCAGGTGTAGAAGCACGGTGGCTAGGAAAACCTCCCTGGAAAGGCCAAAACCTAGGAAGAAACCTAGAGAGGAACCAGGCTATGTGGGGTGGCTAGTCCTCTTCTGGCTGTGCCGGGTGGAGATTATAACAGAACATGGCCAAGATGTTCAAATGTTCATAAATGACCAGCAAGGTCCAATAATAATAAGGCAGAACAGTTGAAACTGGAGCAGCATCACGGCCAGGTGGACTGGGGACAGCAAGGAGTCATCATGTGAGGTAGTCCGAGGCATGGTCCTAGGGCTCAGGTCCTCCGAGAGAGAGAAAAAGAGAGAATTAGAGAGAGCACAATTAAATTCACACAAGACACCGAATAGGACAGGAGAAGTACTCCAGATATAACAAACTGACCATAGCCCCTGACACATAAACTACTGCAGCATAAATACTGGAGGCTGAGACAGGAGGGGTCAGGAGACACTGTGACCTCATCCGAGGACACCCCCGGACAGGGCCAAACAGGAAGGATATAACCCCACCCACTTTGCCAAAGCACAGCCCCCACACCAATAGAGGGATATCTTCATCCACCAACTTACCATCCTGAGACAAGGTCGAGTATAGCCCACAAAGATCTCTGCCACGGCACAACTCAAGGGGGTGCCAACCCAGACAGGAAGATCACATCAGTGACTCAACCCACTCAAGTGACACACCCCCCCCAGGGACAGTATGAAAGAGCCCCAGTAAGCCAGTGACTCATCCCCTGTAATAGGGTTATAGGCAGAGAATCCCAGTGGAAAGAGGGGAACTGGCCAGGCAGAGACAGCAAGGGCGGTTCGTTACTCCAGAGCCTTTCCGTTCACCTTCACACTCCTGGGCCAGACTACACTCAATCATATGACCCACTGAAGAGATGACTCTTCAGTAAAGACTTAAAGGTTGAGACCGAGTTTGCATCTCTTACATGGGTAGGCAGACCATTCCATAAAAATGGAGCTCTATAGGAGAAAGCCCTGCCTCCAGCTGTTTGCTTAGAAATTCTAGGGACAGTAAGGAGGCCTCGTCTTGTGACCGTAGCGTACGTGTAGGTATGTATGGCATGACCAAATCAGAGAGATAGGTAGGAGCAAGCCCATGTAATGCTTTGTAGGTTAGCAGTAAAACCTTGAAATCAGCCCTTGCCTTGACAGGAAGCCAGTTTAGGGAGGCTAGCACTGGAGTAATATGATCACATTTTTTGGTTCTAGTCAGGATTCTAGCAGCCGTATTTAGCACTAACTGAAGTTTATTTAGTGCTTTATCCGGGTAGCCGGAAAGTAGAGCATTGCAGTAGTCTAACCTAGAAGTGACAAAAGCATGGATTAATTTTTCTGCATCATTTTTGGCCAGAAAGTTTCTGATTTTTGCAATGTTATGTAGATTGAAAAAAGCTGTCCTTGAAATGGTCTTGATATGTTCTTCAAAAGAGAGATCAGGGTCCAGAGTAACGCCAAGGTCCTTCACAATTTTATTTGAGACGACTGTACAACCATTAAGATTCATTGTCAGATTCAACAGAAGATGTCTTTGTTTCTTGGGACCTATAACAAGCATCTTTGTTTTGTCCCAGTTTAAAAGTAGAAAGTTTGCAGCCTTCCACTTCCTTATGTCTGAAACACATGCTTCTTGCGAGGGCAATTTTGGGGCTTCACCATGTTTCATTGAAATGTACAGCTGTGTGTCATCCGCATAGCAGTGAAAGTTAACATTATGTTTTCGAATGACATCCCCAAGAGGTAAAATAAATAGTGAAAACAATAGTGGTCCTAAAACGGAACCTTGAGGAACACCAAAATTTACAGTTGATTTGTCAGAAGACAAACCATTCACAGAGACAAACTGATATCTTTCCAACAGATAAGATCTAAACCAGGCCAGAACTTGTCCGTGTAGACCAATTTGGGTTTCCAATCTCTCCAAAAGAATGTGGTGATCGATGGTATCAAAAGCAGCACTAAGGTCTAGGAGCACGAGGATAGATGCAGAGCCTCGGTCTGATGCCATTAAAATGTAATTTACCACCTTCACAAGTGCCGTCTCAGTGCTATGATGGGGTCTAAAACCAGACTGAAGCATTTCGTATACATTGTTTGTCTTCAGGAAGGCAGTGAGTTGCTGCGCAACAGCCTTTTCTACAATTTTTGAGAGGAATGGAAGATTCGATATAGGCCGATAGTTTTTAAAATGATTTCTGGGTCAAGGTTTGGCTTTTTCAAGAGAGGCTTTATTACTGCCACTTTTAATGAGTTTGGTACACATCCGGTGGATAGAGAGCCGTTTATTATGTTCAGCATAGGAGGGCCGGGAAGCAGCTCTTTCAGTAGTTTAGTTGGAATAGGGTCCAGTTTACAGCTTGAAGGTTTAGAGGCCATGATTATTTTCATCATTGTGTCAAGAGATATAGTACTAAAACACTTGAGCGTCTCTCTTGATCCTAAGTCCTGGCAGAGTTGTGCAGACTCAGGACAACTGAGCATTGAAGGAATACGCAGATTTAAAGAGGAGTCCGTAATTTGGTTTCTAATAATCATGATCTTTTCCTCAAAGAAGTTCATGAATTTATCACTGCTAAAGTGAAAGCCATCCTCTCTTGGGGAATGCTGCTTTTTAGTTAGTTTTGCGACAGTATCAAAAAGGAATTTCGGATTGTTCTTATTTTCCTCAATTAAGTTAGAAAAATAGGATGATCGAGCAGCAGTTAGGGCTCTTCGGTACTGCACGGTACTGTCTTTCCAAGCTAGTCGGAAGACTTCCAGTTTGGTGTGGCGCCATTTCCGTTCCAATTTTCTGGAAGCTTGCTTCAGAGCTCGGGTATTTTCTGTGTACCAGGGAGCGAGTTTCTTATGAGAAATGTTTTTAGTTTTTAGGGGTGCAACTGCATCTAGGGTATTGAGCAATGTTAAATTGAGTTCCTCAGTTAGGTGGTTAACTGATTTTTGTCCTATGGCGTCCTTGGGTAGACAGAGGGAATCTGGAAGGACATCAAGGAATCTTTGTGTTGTCTGTGAATTTATAGCATGACTTTTGATGTTCCTTGGTTGGTGTCTGAGCAGATTATTTGTTGCAAATGTAATAAAATGGTGGTCCGATAGTCCAGGATTATGAGGAAAAACATTAAGATCCACAACATTTATTCCATGGGACAAACAAAACTAGGTCCAGAGTATGACTGTGACAGTGAGTGGGTCCAGAGACATGTTGGACAAAACCCACTGAGTCGATGATGGCTCCGAAAGCCTTTTGGAGTGGGTCTGTGGACTTTTCCATGTGAATATTAAAGTCACCAAAAATTAGAATATTATCTGCTATGACTACAAGGTCCGATAGGAATTCAGGGAACTCAATGAGGAATGCTGTATATGGCCCAGGAGGCCTGTAAACTGTAGCTATGAAAAGTGATTGAGTAGGCTGCATAGATTTCATGACTAGAAGCTCAAAAGACGAAAACGTCATTTTTTTCTGTAAATTGAAATTTGCTATTGTAAATGTTAGCAACACCTCCGCCTTTGTGGGATGCACGGGGGATATGGTCACTCGTTCTCATTTAACACAGTAAATTCATCAGGCTTAAGCCATGTTTCAGTCAGGCCAATCACATCCAGATTATGATCAGTGATTAGTTCATTGACTATAATTGCCTTTGAAGTAAGGGATCTAACATTAAGTAGCCCTATTTTGAGATGTGAGGTATCGTGATCTCTTTCGGTAATGACAGGAATGGAGGTGGTCTTTATCCTAGTGAGATTGCTAAGGCGAACACCGCCAACCTAGGTCGAGGCACAGACACGGTCTCAATGGGGATAGCTGAGCTGACTACACTGACTGTGCTAGTGGCAGACTCCACTATGCTGGCAGGCTGGCTAACAGCCTGTTGCCTGGCCTGCACCCTATTTCATTGTGGAGCTAGAGGAGTTAGAGCCCTGTCTATGTTGGTAGATAGGATGAGAGCACCCCTCCAGCTAGGATGGAGTCCGTCACTCCTCAGCAGGTCAGGCTTGGTCCTGTTTGTGGGTGAGTCCCAGAAAGAGGGCCAATTATCTACAAATTCTATATTTTGGGAGGGGCAGAAAACAGTCAGTGTTTGGGTAGAGACTAGTCCGTTGTTTTCCACAGCAGTCACACCACAGTCACTGTGGTTTTACACAGCAGAGTCACTCCACAGTCAGGGTGGGTTTTACACAGCAGAGTCACTCCACAGTCAGGGTGGGTTTTACACAGCAGAGTCACTCCACAGTCAGGGTGGGTTTTACACAGCAGAGTCACACCACAGTCAGGGTGGGTTTACACAGCAGAGTCACTCCACAGTCAGGGTGGGTTTTACACAGCAGAGTCACTCCACAGTCAGGGTGGGTTTACACAGCAGAGTCACTCCACAGTCAGGGTGGGTTTACACAGCAGAGTCAAGCCAGTTAGTCTTGTGGCTTGGGGGTAGAAGCTGTTTTCCAGGAATGGGGGTGGCTTGGGGGTAGAAGCTGTTTAGAAGCTTCTTGGACCTAGGCTTGGCGCTCCGGCTTGCCAGGAATGGGTGGAGATTGCAACAGTGTTTAGAGATAACAGGTGGTGGTGAGGACCAAAAGGCGTCCTGCAGGTAACAAGGTTTAGCTGGAAATCATCCAAGAGGAAGTCATTTACTCATTGGACTCCCCCTCCTCTTCCTCCTCCTCGCCTCCTACCTCCCCCCCATTGTGAAGGAGCTAACAGGTGATGGAGAAGTAAAAGCCATAAGGACTCAAATACCAAATCATTACTTAGGGTATGGCCATGAGGAAGTTTCAGAGGACAAGTCAACAGCCCTGTCACGTCAGTAGACAGGCTGAGAGGTTGTCTTTTCTCTCTCTCTCATAGCGTTCCATTTCCTTGAACTCACCACTCCAACTTTCAGGTTGACAATCACGTACATTAGAGGGGGGGTCTGCTGTTTATGAGGCGTGACTCAATCTCCGGTCTTCATTCATAAATGAGTATCAGGTGGCCTTTATATATCTGATATATTACAACCCCTTCATATAGTCTATGATTGAAACCTATGGTAGATTGTATTACAGTGAGTTAATACATCTGTTGTTGTCTGTCAGTTGCTGTTCACACATATCACCACTAAGATGAACAGTTCAGAGATGTTCGGTCCTTCAGGATATAGATACTGTTCAACAGCATATGTCTACTCATTGCTCATACAATAGGCTCTCATGCCATTAATGAAAAGCTGATTTATTTTCTCGTGAGATTATTATTATTACAGTCAAGCCATCCGGGTATATTTAGTTCTATCGTCTTTTCTTCCCCTTGAGGAAATAATGGAACAAGAAAATGGAAACAGCTCTAAGGTGTTGTTATGACACAATCTCTGTTTAATCCTACTTCATCTCATTGTTATCCATGCAGGTCAAAGAAACAAAGGCTCAGGAAGATAGATGGATGCCAGGTAAATCAAGGAAATTAAGTGTTGATGGTAAACTGTACAATAAACTGTGTTGACCAAAGAATGAGGAAACACTGACAATAGATTGTTTCTCAGAAACTATTACACTCTTTCACTGTAAATACACACCTTTGGACTGGTACTATAAATATATGAACTCTATATGGCAAATTATTAAGGAGCTAGCTGCCAACAATACCTTATATGAGTCTTTAAAGCATTAAAGAGCAACTGAACCAAAAAAACTACTTCTCTGGTTTAAACCCATGTCTGAACCTTTAAGATTTTACAGAATATGACTAAACCTTTAAGATGTCATAGAACATGACTAAGATGTTACAGAACATGACTAAACCTTTAAGATGTTACAGAACATGACTAAGATGTTACTGAACATGACTAAACCTTTAAGATGTTACAGAACATGACTAAGATGTTACTGAACATGACTAAACCTTTAAGATGTTACAGAACATGACTAAACCTTTAAGATGTTACAGAACATGACTAAACCTTTAAGATGTTACAGAACATGACTAAACCTTTAAGATGTCATAGAACATGACTAAGATGTTACTGAACATGACTAAGATGTTACAGAACATGACTAAACCTTTAAGATGTTACAGAACATGACTAAACCTTTAAGATGTTACAGAACATGACTAAACCTTTAAGATGTTACATAACATGACTAAGATGTGACAGAACATGACTAAACCTTTAAGATGTTATGGAACATGACTAAGATGTTACAGAACATGACTAAACCTTTAAGATGTTACAGAACATGACTAAACCTTTAAGATGTTACAGAACATGACTAAACCTTTAAGATGTTACATAACATGACTAAGATGTGACAGAACATGACTAAACCTTTAAGATGTTACAGAACATGACTAAGATGTCATAGAACATGACTAAGATGTTACAGAACATGACTAAACCTTTAAGATGTTACAGAACATGACTAAGATGTTACAGAACATGACTAAGATGTAACAGAACATGACTAAGATGTTACAGAACATGACTAAACCTTTAAGATGTAACAGAACATGACTAAGATGTTACAGAACATGACTAAACCTTTAATATGTTACAGAACATGACTAAACCTTTAAGATGTTACTGAACATGACTAAACCTTTAAGATGTTACAGAACATGACTAAGATGTTACAGAACATGACTAAACCTTTAAGATGTTACATGACTAAGATGTAACAGAACATGACTAAGATGTTACAGAACATGACCAAACCTTTAAGATGTTACAGAACATGACTAAACCTTTAAGATGTAACAGAACATGACTAAACCTTTAAGATGTAACAGAACATGACTAAGATGTTACAGAACATGACTAAACCTTTAAGATGTTACAGAACATGACTAAACCTTTAAGATGTTACATAACATGACTAAACCTTTAAGATGTTACTGAACATGACTAAACCTTTAAGATGTTACAGAACATGACTAAACCTTTAAGATGTTACAGAACATGACTAAGATGTTACAGAACATGACTAAACCTTTAAGATGTTACTGAACATGACTAAGATGTTACAGAACATGACTAAACCTTTAAGATGTTACTGAACATGACTAAGATGTTACAGAACATGACTAAACCTTTAAGATGTTACTGAACATGACTAAGATGTTACAGAACATGACTAAACCTTTAAGATGTTACTGAACATGACTAAACCTTTAAGATGTTACAGAACATGACTAAGATGTTACATAACATGACTAAGATGTTACTGAACATGACTAAACCTTTAAGATGTTACAGAACATCACTAAGATGTTACAGAACATGACTAAGATGTTACAGAACATGACCAAACCTTTAAGATGTTACAGAACATGACTAAACCTTTAAGATGTTACAGAACATGACTAAACCTTTAAGATGTTACAGAACATGACTAAGATGTTACTGAACATGACTAAACCTTTAAGATGTTACAGAACATGACTAAGATGTTACAGAACATGACTAAACCTTTAAGATTTTACAGAACATGACTAAACCTTTAAGATGTTACTGAACATGACTAAACCTTTAAGATGTTACAGAACATGACTAAGATGTTACAGAACATGACTAAACCTTTAAGATGTTACATAACATGACTAAGATGTTACTGAACATGACTAAACCTTTAAGATGTTACTGAACATGACTAAACCTTTAAGATGTTACAGAACATGACTAAGATGTTACTGAACATGACTAAACCTTTAAGATGTTACAGAATAGCCCTCTCTCCTCCTCTCCTCTCGTACTATCTTCTCCTCTCCAGCCCTCTCTCCTCTTCTCCTCTCATCCTATCTTCTCCAGCCCTCTCTCCTTATCTCCTCTCGTCCTATCTTCTCCTCTCCAGCCCTCTCTCCTTATCTCCTCTTGTCCTATCGTATCCTCTCCAGCCCTCTCTCCTCTTCTCCTCTCGTCCTATCTTCTCCAGCCTTCTCTACATTTCTCCCCTCTTCCTATCTTCTCCAGCCCTCTCAACTTCTCTCATCTCTCCTCTCTCTCCTCTTCTCTCCTCTCCCGTCCTCTCCTCTCCTTCTCTCTTCTCATCCTATCTTCTCTTCTCCAGCCCTCTCCTTCTCTCCTCTCGTCCTATCTTCTCTTCTCCAGCCCTCTCTCCTTTTTTCCTCTCGTCCTATATTCTCCTCTCCAGCCCTCTCTCCTCCTCTCCTCTCGTCCTATATTCTCCTCTCCAGCCCTCTCTCCTCTTCTCCTCTTCACCTCTCGTCCTATCTTCTCCTCTCCAGCCCGCTCTCCTCTAATTGTCTCTCTCTCCCTCAGAACAGTTTAAACTGGAGCAGCAGCACGGCCAGGTGGACTGGGGACAGCAAGTAGTCATCATGCCAGGTAGTCCTAAGGCATGGACCAAGGGCTCAGGTCCTCCGAGAGAGAGAAAGAAAGAGAGAAAGAGAGAATTAGAGAGAGCATACTTAAATTTACACAGGACACAGGATAAGACAGGAGAAATACTCCAGATATAACAGACTGACCCTAGCCCCCCGACACACAAACTACTGCCACATAAATACTGGAGGCTGAGACAGGAGGGGTCAGGAGACACTGTGGCCCCATCCGACGATAGCCCCGGACAGGGCCAAACAGGCAGGATATAACCCCACCCACTTTGCCAAAGCACAGCCCCCACACCACTAGAGGGATATCTTCAACCACCAACTTACCATCCTGAGACAAGGCCGAGTATAGCCCACAAAGATTTCCAGTAAGCACCCTGTAATAGGGTTAGAGGCAGAGAATCCCAGTGGATAGAGGGGAACCGGCCAGGCAGAGACAGCAAGGGCGGTTCGTTGCTCCAGTGCCTTTCCATTCACCTTCACACTCATGGGCCAGACTACAATACACCCACTGAAGAGATGAGTCTTCAATAAAGACTTAAAGGTTGAAACCTTGGATAAGTCTCACATGGATAAGCAGACCATTCCACAACAATGGAGCTCTGAAGGAGAAAGCCCTGCCTCCAGATTTTTGCTTCGAAAATCTAGGGACGGTAAGGAGGCCTGCATTTTGTGACTGTAGCGTACATGTAGGTATGTATGGCAGGACCAAATCAGAAAGATAGGTAGGAGCAAGCCCATGTAATGCTTTGTAGGTTAGCAGTAAAACCTTGAAATCACCCCTAGCCTTAACAGGAAGCCAGTGTAGAGAGGCTAGCACTGGAGTAATATGATCAATGTTTTTGTTCGAGTCAGGATTATAGCAGCCGTATTTAGCATCTTGACTCGAACCCCAAACAATAAGACTGTTGTGATGTCATTATTCTGTCTTAACCGTTAATATTTGCACCTTTTCTAACTCCCCTCCATGTCACCTGTTCTCATGCTCTCTCTCTCCCTGCCCTGTCAGCATCCTCATGCTCTCTCTCTCCCTGCCCTGTCAGCATCCTCATGCTCTCTCTCTCCCTGCCCTGTCAGCATCATCATGCTCTCTCTCTCCCTGCCCTGTCAGCATCCTCATGCTCTCTCTCTCTCCCTGCCCTGTCAGCATCCTCATGTTCTCTCTCTCTGTCCTGTTAGCATCCTCATGTTCTCTCTCTCTGTCCTGTTAGCATCCTCATGTTCTCTCTCTCTCTGTCCTGTTAGCATCCTCATGCTCTCTCTCTCCCTGCCCTGTCAGCATCCTCATGCTCTCTCTCTTCCTGCACTGTCAGAATGCTCATGATCTCTCTCCCTGCCCTGTCAGTATCCTCATGCTCTCTCTCTCTGCCCTGTCAGCATCCTCTTGCTCTCTCTCTCCCTGCCCTGTCGCCATCCTCATGCTCTATCTCTCTCCCCATCTGCATCCTCACTCTCTCTCTCTGCCCCGTCTGCATCCTCATGCTCTCTCTCTCTGCCCCATCATCCTCAGCCCTGCCACTGGCTTTGAGTATAGAGTTTCTATGTAGATGAGGGGTGACAGCCACTGGCTTTGAGTATAGAGTTTCTATGTAGGTGAGGGGTGACAGCCACTGGCTTTGAGTATAGAGTTTCTATGTAGGTGAGGGGTGACAGCCACTGGCTTTGAGTATAGAGTTTCTATGTAGATGAGGGGTGAAAGCCACTGGCTTTGAGTATAGAGTTTCTATGTAGATGAGGGGTGACAGCCACTGGCTTTGAGTATAGAGTTTCTATGTAGATGAGGGGTGACAGCCACTGGCTTTGAGTATAGAGTTTCTATGTAGGTGAGGGGTGACAGCCACTGGCTTTGAGTATAGAGTTTCTATGTAGGTGGATGAGGGGTGACAGCCACTGGCTTTGAGTATAGAGTTTCTATGTAGGTGGATGAGGGGTGACAGCCACTGGCTTTGAGTATAGAGTTTCTATGTAGGTGGATGAGGGGTGAAAGCCACTGGCTTTGAGTATAGAGTTTATATTTAGGTGGATGAGGGGTGAAAGCCACTGGCTTTGAGTAAAGAGTTTCTATGTAGATGAGGGGTGACAGCCACTGGCTTTGAGTAAAGAGTTTCTGTGTAGGCGGATGAGGGGTGACAGCCACTGGCTTTGAGTAAAGAGTTTCTGTGTAGGTGGATGAGGGGTGAAAGCCACTGGCTTTGAGTAAAGAGTTTCTGTGTAGGCGGGTGAGGGGTGACAGCCACTGGCTTTGAGTATAGAGTTTCTGTGTAGGCGGGTGAGGGGTGACAGCCACTGGCTTTGAGTATAGAGTTTCTGTGTAGGCGGGTGAGGGGTGAAAGCCACTGGCTTTGAGTAAAGAGTTTCTTTGTAGGCGGGTGACTCAACACTTAATAAAGAGTTGCAGTTAGTTTCAGAGTGGCTGGCAATGATTGTTGGTCCTAATATTTCCAAAACTAAAAGCATTGTATATGGGACAAATCATTCACTAAACCCTAAACCTCAACTACATCTTGTCATCAATAATGTGAATAATGTGGAAATGGGATTTTGTGTTGTAGATATGTGGTCTGTCATGTTTTGTCATTGATTATCATGCCTTGTCCCTGTTCTTCTCCTTCTATTCGTTTCCCTCTGCTGGTCTTATTAGGTTCTTTCCCTCTTTCTATCCCTCTCTCTCCCCCTCCCTCTCTCACTCTCCCGCTCTCTCTTCTCTCTATCGTTCCGTTCCTGCTCCCAGCTGTTCCTATTCCCCTAATCAATCATTTAGTCTTCCCACACCTGTTCCCGATCCTTTTCCCTGATTAGAGTCCCTATTTCTCTCCTTGTTATTCGTTTCTGCCCTGTCGGTTCCTTGTCAAGAATTCACCGTGCTGTGTTTGTGTATCGCCCTGTCGTGTCGTGTTTTCCTCAGATGCTGCGTGGTGAGCAGGTGTCTGAGTCTGTTTGGTTCAAGTGCCTTCCCGAGGCAACCTGCTGTTCACCTGCTGTTCAAGATCGAGTCTCCAGTTTGTCCTCGTCTTTTCGAGTGAAAGTAGTTTTTTTTTATTGTATTTACTTTACTGGATTAAAGACTCTGTTTTCGCCAAGTCGCTTTTGGGTCCTCTTTCACCTGCATGACAGAAGGAACCGACCAAGGAATGGACCCAGCGACTTCAGACGCTCGTTACACTGCCGTCGAGATCCAAGGAGCCATGCTCGGCAGACACGAGCAGGAATTGTCTGCTGCTCGCCATGCCGTGGAGAACCTGGCCGCTCAGGTTTCCGACCTCTCTGGACAGTTCCAGAGTCTTCGTCTCGTGCCACCTGTTACTTCCTGGCCTGCCGAGCCTCCAGAACCTAGGGTTAATAACCCACCTTGCTACTCCGGGCAGCCCACTGAGTGCCGCTCCTTTCTCACGCAGTGTGAGATTGTGTTCTCTCTCCAACCCAACACATACTCTAGAGAGAGAGCTCGGGTTGCTTACGTCATTTCACTCCTTACTGGCCGGGCTCGAGAATGGGGCACAGCTATCTGGGAGGCAAGGGCTGATTGCTCTAACAAGTACCAGAACTTTAAAGAGGAGATGATTCGGGTTTTTGACCGTTCAGTTTTTGGTAGGGAGGCTTCTAGGGCCCTGGCTTCCCTATGCCAAGGTGAACGGTCCATAACGGATTATTCTATTGAGTTTCGCACTCTTGCTGCCTCTAGTGAGTGGAACGAGCCGGCGCTGCTCGCTCGTTTTCTGGAGGGACTCACGCAGTGGTTAAGGATGAGATTCTCTCCCGGGAGGTTCCTTCAGATGTGGACTCTTTGATTGCTCTCGCCATCCGCATAGAACGACGGGTAGATCTTCGTCACCGGGCTCGTGGAAGAGAGCTCGCATCAACGGTGTTTCCCTGCTCCGCATCGCAACCATCTCCCTCCTCTGGCTCAGAGACTGAGCCCATGCAGCTGGGAGGGATTCGCATCTCGACTAAGGAGAGGGAACGGAGGATCACCAACCGCCTGTGCCTCTATTGCGGAGTTGCTGGACATTTTGTTAATTCATGTCCAGTAAAGCCAGAGCTCATCTGTAAGCGGAGGGCTACAGGTGAGCGCAACTACTCAAGTCTCTCCATCAAAATCCTGTACTACTTTGTCGGTCCATCTACGCTGGACCGGTTCGGGTGCTACATGTAGTGCCTTGATAGACTCTGGGGCTGAGGGTTGTTTCATGGACGAAGCATGGGTTCGGAAACATGACATTCCTTTCAGAGAGTTAGAGAAGCCTACGCCCATGTTCGCCTTAGATGGTAGTCATCTTCCCAGTATCAGATTTGAGACACTACCGTTAACCCTCACAGTATCTGGTAACCACAGTGAGACTATTTCTTTTTTGATTTTTCGTTCACCGTTTACACCTGTTGTTTTGGGTCATCCCTGGCTAGTATGTCATAATCCTTCTATTAATTGGTCTAGTAATTCTATCCTATCCTGGAACGTTTCTTGTCATGTGAAGTGTTTAATGTCTGCCATCCCTCCCGTTTCTTCTGTCCCTACTTCTCAGGAGGAACCTGGCGATTTGACAGGAGTGCCGGAGGAATATCATGATCTGCGCACGGTCTTCAGTCGGTCCCGAGCCAACTCCCTTCCTCCTCACCGGTCGTATGATTGTAGTATTGATCTCCTTCCGGGGACCACTCCTCCTCGAGGTAGACTATACTCTCTGTCGGCTCCCGAACGTAAGGCTCTCGAGGATTATTTGTCTGTGTCTCTTGACGCCGGTACCATAGTGCCTTCTTCTTCTCCGGCCGGGGCGGGGTTCTTTTTGTTAAAAAGAAGGACGGTACTCTGCGCCCTGCGTGATTATCGAGGGCTGAATGACATAACGGTTAAGAATCGTTATCCGCTTCCCCTTATGTCATCAGCCTTCGAGATTCTGCAGGGAGCCAGGTGCTTTACTAAGTTGGACCTTCGTAACGCTTACCATCTCGTGCGCATCAGAGAGGGGGACGAGTGGAAAACGGCGTTTAACACTCCGTTAGGGCATTTTGAGTACCGGGTTCTGCCGTTTGGTCTCGCCAATGCGCCAGCTGTTTTTCAGGCATTAGTTAATGATGTTCTGAGAGACATGCTGAACATCTTTGTTTTTGTCTATCTTGACGATATCCTGATTTTTTCTCCGTCACTCGAGATTCATGTTCAGCACGTTCGACGTGTTCTACAGCGCCTTTTAGAGAATTGTCTCTACGTAAAGGCTGAGAAGTGCTCTTTTCATGTCTCCTCCGTTACTTTTCTCGGTTCCGTTATTTCCGCTGAAGGCATTCAGATGGATTCCGCTAAGGTCCAAGCTGTCAGTGATTGGCCCGTTCCAAGGTCACGTGTCGAGTTGCAGCGCTTTTTAGGTTTCGCTAATTTCTATCGGCGTTTCATTCGTAATTTCGGTCAAGTTGCTGCCCCTCTCACAGCTCTTACTTCTGTCAAGACGTGTTTTAAGTGGTCCGGTTCCGCCCAGGGAGCTTTTGATCTTCTAAAAGAACGTTTTACGTCCGCTCCTATCCTCGTTACTCCTGACGTCACTAGACAATTCATTGTCGAGGTTGACGCTTCAGAGGTAGGCGTGGGAGCCATTCTATCCCAGCGCTTCCAGTCTGACGATAAGGTTCATCCTTGCGCTTATTTTTCTCATCGCCTGTCGCCATCTGAGCGCAACTATGATGTGGGTAACCGTGAACTGCTCGCCATCCGCTTAGCCCTAGGCGAATGGCGACAGTGGTTGAGGGGGCGACCGTTCCTTTGTCGTTTGGACAGACCATAAGAACCTTGAGTACATCCGTTCTGCCAAACGACTTAATGCCCGTCAAGCTCGTTGGGCGTTGTTTTTCGCTCGTTTCGAGTTTGTGATTTCTTACCGTCCGGGTAGCAAGAACACCAAGCCTGATGCCTTATCCCGTCTGTTTAGTTCTTCTGTGGCTTCTACTGATCCCGAGGGGATTCTTCCTTATGGGCGTTTTGTCGGGTTAACAGTCTGGGGAATTGAAAGACAGGTTAAGCAAGCACTCACGCACACTGCGTCGCGCGCGCTTGTCCTAGTAACCTCCTTTTCGTTCCTGTTTCCACTCGTCTGGCTGTTCTTCAGTGGGCTCACTCTGCCAAGTTAGCTGGTCATCCCGGTGTTCGAGGCACTCTTGCGTCTATTCGCCAGCGCTTTTGGTGGCCGACTCAGGAGCGTGACACGCGCCGTTTCGTGGCTGCTTGTTCGGACTGCGCGCAGACTAAGTCGGGTAACTCTCCTCCTGCCGGTCGTCTCAGACCGCTCCCCATTCCTTCTCGACCATGGTCTCACATCGCCCTAGACTTCATTACCGGTCTGCCTTTGTCTGCGGGGAAGACTGTGATTCTTACGGTTGTCGATAGGTTCTCTAAGGCGGCACATTTCATTCCCTCGCTAAACTTCCTTCCGCTAAGGAGACGGCACAAATCATTATCGAGAATGTATTCAGAATTCATGGCCTCCCGTTAGACGCCGTTTCAGACAGAGGCCCGCAATTCACGTCACAGTTTTGGAGGGAGTTCTGTCGTTTGATTGGTGCGTCCGTCAGTCTCTCTTCCGGGTTTCATCCCCAGTCTAACGGTCAAGCAGAGAGGGCCAATCAGACGATTGGTCGCATACTACGCAGCCTTTCTTTCAGAAACCCTGCGTCTTGGGCAGAACAGCTCCCTGGGCAGAATACGCTCACAATTCGCTTCCTTCGTCTGCTACCGGGTTATCTCCGTTTCAGAGTAGTCTGGGTTACCAGCCTCCTCTGTTCTCATCCCAGCTTGCCGAGTCCAGCGTTCCCTCCGCTCAAGCGTTTGTCCAACGTTGTGAGCGCACCTGGAGGAGGGTGAGGTCTGCACTTTGCCGTTACAGGGCACAGACTGTGAGAGCCGCCAATAAACGCAGGATTAAGAGTCCAAGGTATTGTTGCGGCCAGAGAGTGTGGCTTTCCACTCGCAACCTTCCTCTTACGACAGCTTCTCGTAAGTTGACTCCGCGGTTCATTGGTCCGTTCCGTGTCTCCCAGGTCGTCAATCCTGTCGCTGTGCGACTGCTTCTTCCGCGACATCTTCGTCGCGTCCATCCTGTCTTCCATGTCTCCTGTGTCAAGCCCTTTCTTCGCACTCCCGTTCGTCTTCCCTCCCCCCCCTCCCGTCCTTGTCGAGAGCGCACCTATTTACAAGGTACATAAGATCATGGACATGCGTTCTCGGGACGGGGTCACCAATACTTAGTGGATTGGGAGGGTTACGGTCCTGAGGAGAGGAGTTGGGTTCCGTCTCGGGACGTGCTGGACCGTTCACTCATTGATGATTTCCTCCGTTGCCGCCTGGATTCCTCCTCGAGTGCGCCAGGAGGCGCTCGGTGAGTTGGGGGGTACTGTCATGTTTTGTCATTGATTATCATGCCTTGTCCCTGTTCTTCTCCTTCTATTCATTTCCCTCTGCTGGTCTTATTAGGTTCTTTCCCTCTTTCTATCCCTCTCTCTCCCCCTCCCTCTCTCACTCTCCCGCTCTCTCTTCTCTCTATCGTTCCGTTCCTGCTCCCAGCTGTTCCTATTCCCCTAATCAATCATTTAGTCTTCCCACACCTGTTCCCGATCCTTTTCCCTGATTAGAGTCCCTATTTCTCTCCTTGTTATTCGTTTCTGCCCTGTCGGTTCCTTGTCAAGAATTCACCGTGCTGTGTTTGTGTATCGCCCTGTCGTGTCGTGTTTTCCTCAGATGCTGCGTGGTGAGCAGGTGTCTGAGTCTGTTTGGTTCAAGTGCCTTCCCGAGGCAACCTGCTGTTCACCTGCTGTTCAAGATCGAGTCTCCAGTTTGTCCTCGTCTTTTCGAGTGAAAGTTGTTTTTTTTTTATTGTATTTACTTTACTGGATTAAAGACTCTGTTTTCGCCAAGTCGCTTTTGGGTCCTCTTTCACCTGCATGACATGGTCATGGAGTAGGGGGCTGAGGGCCTGAGGGCTCAGTGTGCTGTGAAATCTGTTGATTTGTATTGTAATGTTTTTCAAATTGGTATAACTGCCTTAATTATGCCGGACCCCAGGAAGAGTAGCTGCTCCCAAATAGTAATACAGAACTCAATGTGGCGTGATTCAGGAAATTCTGCTGTGAAACTACGTGGTGTGAGTCAAGACTGAGACATCTCCAGATGAGATCCACCTTGAAGGAAGACAGAGAGCTGTCATAAAGCATCGAGGTGACACGCCAGAATAAACTAACCCCAGAAGAAAGAACCTGTTAATTAAACCCTAACTAAACAATGTTTCTGGTGAGAGAGAGCAGCTGTTGGGTGAACAACAGCTCCATTGTCTCGTCTGTAGATCACTTCCTGACAGTGAAACATACTGTACTTTACTGTCATCACTCTTTGCAGGTACCAGAATTCCTCACATCCAAATTAGCCTACGTATCAACATGTTTTAAGTTAATGAGAAAGATATCAACAAGATAAGGTAAACGCAGTAAGGAAACAGTTGTGAAGGTACCCAGGAGAGGGTTTAGGGGTTGATCTGGGAAATGTCCAACCAGGGCTAATAGAAGACTCCTTTGTAGTGTTTTAGTCTGTCTTTGAGAGGGGTCAAACAGGTTGTCCTACGTGTCATTCCTACGTTGTCCTACGTGTCATTCCGCCAGGGAAGCTATGCATGGTGTATGTGTGTATGTTTCTCTTGACGAGGTCTCAAGGAAGTTAGCCTACCTCTCATAACTTCATTACAGAACTCAATGTGGCGTGATTCAGGACATTCTGCTGTGAAGCCACCTGCTGTGAGTCAAGACTGAGGCATCTAATATTGACAGGTGACTTTTAGTCTATTTTTGCTTCCTTCAGGTGAACCTCACCAGGAGGAGTCTGGGAACAACATAGAGGACATTGTTGTGTTGTCTGAATATTGACATTAGTGTCATCCATTCTCTTCCTCATTCCTCTTTATCATCTAATTGTTTGACTCATTACATTTACATTTAAGTCATTTAGCAGACGCTCTTATCCAGAGCGACTTACAAATTGGTGCATTCACCTTATGACATCCAGTGGGACAGTCACTTAACAATAGTGCATCTAAAACTTAGGGGGGTGGGGTGAGAGGGATTACTTAACCTATCCTAGGTATTCCTTAAAGAGGTGGGGTTTCAGGTGTCTCCGGAAGGTGGTGATTGACTCCGCTGTCCTGGCGTCGTGAGGGAGTTTGTTCCACCATTGGGGGGCCAGGGCAGCGAACAGTTTTGACTGGGCTGAGCGGGAGCTGTACTTCCTCAGTGGTAGGGAGGCGAGCAGGCCAGAGGTGGATGAACGCAGTGCCCTTGTTTGGGTGTAGGGCCTGATCAGAGCCTGGAGGTACTGAGGTGCCGTTCCCCTCACAGCTCCGTAGGCAAGCACCATGGTCTTGTAGCGGATGCGAGCTTCAACTGGAAGCCAGTGGAGAGAACGGAGGAGCGGGGTGACGTGAGAGAACTTGGGAAGGTTGAACACCAGACGGGCTGCGGCGTTCTGGATGAGTTGAAGGGGTTTAATGGCACAGGCAGGGAGCCCAGCCAACAGCGAGTTGCAGTAATCCAGACGGGAGATGACAAGTGCCTGGATTAGGACCTGCGCCGCTTCCTGTGTGAGGCAGGGTCGTACTCTGCGGATGTTGTAGAGCATGAACCTACAGGAACGGGCCACCGCCTTGATGTTAGTTGAGAACGACAGGGTGTTGTCCAGGATCACGCCAAGGTTCTTGGCGCTCTGGGAGGAGGACACAATGGAGTTGTCGACCGTGATGGCGAGATCATGGAACGGGCAGTCCTTCCCCGGGAGGAAGAGCAGCTCCGTCTTGCCGAGGTTCAGCTTGAGGTGGTGATCCGTCATCCACACTGATATGTCTGCCAGACATGCAGAGATGCGATTCGCCACCTGGTCATCAGAAGGGGGAAAGGAGAAGATTAATTCAGAAGTTTTTCAAACACACCTCACTCACGTACACAATGAGCCTCTGTGGTGACATTGTCAACCATTTCACAATGACACTATGAATCTTCCTAGAAGGACAAGCTCTACTTCCTCCTCTGCCTGGAGCATGAAGAATGATGAAGAGTGACAGAGAGTAACAGAAAGTGACGGAGAGTGACAGAAAGTGACAGAGAGTGACGGAGAGTGACAGAAAGTGACAGAGAGTGATGGAGAGTGACGGACAGTGATGGAGAGTGACGGAGAGAGACAAAAAGTGACAGTGATGGAGAGTGACGGAGAGTGATGGAGAGTGACAGAGAGTGACGGAGAGAGACAAAAAGTGACAGTGATGGAGAGTGACGGAGAGTGATGGAGAGTGACAGAAAGTGACGGAGAGTGACAGAAAGTGACAGAGAGTGATGGAGAGTGACGGACAGTGATGGAGAGTGACGGAGAGTGACGGAGAGTGACTGAGCGTGGCGTTTTTACCACCACAAACCGATGCTGACACTGAGACCCACTCAACACACTCGAAGCCATAAGCAAACAAGGAAATGCTCATCAAGAATACCTCATTTCTACCAGCATGTGCAAGCAGAGGGGGAAAAAACTCTAGATCACCTTTACTCCACACACAGAGATGCGTACAAAGCTCTCCCTCACCCTCCATTTGGCCTATCTAACCATAATTCTGTCCTCCTCATTCCTGCTTACAAGCAGCAATGTTAGCAGAGACTCGCTCAATACGGAAGTGGTCAGATGATGCAGAAGCTACGCCGTCCAATGGCTTTGAGGAGTACACCACCTCAGTCACCGGCATCATCAACAAGTGCATCGATGACGTCATCCCCACAGTGACCGTACGTACATATCCCAACCAGAAAACATGGATTTCAGCAACACCGAGCTAAAGGCTAGAACTGCCGCTTTCAAGGAGCGGGACACAATCCCGACGCATATAAGGCATCCAGCTATGTCCTCAGATGAACCATCAAACAGGCGTCAATACAGGGCTAAGATTGAATCCTACAACACCGGCTCTGATGCTCATCAGATGTGGCTTGACAACTATTACTGACTACAAAGGGAAACACGGCCGGGAGCTGCCCAGTGACGTGAGCCAATCAGACGAGCTAAATGTCTTTAATGCACGCTTTGAGGCAAGCAACACTGAAGCAGATATGAGAGCACCAGCTGTTCTGGTACAACAGTGTTATCAAGCTCTCCGTAGCCAATGTGAGCAAGACCTTTAAACAGGTCAACATTCACAAGGCCGTGGAGCCAGACGGATTACCAGGATGTGTACTCAATGCATGCACGGACCAACTGGCAAGTGTCTTCACTGACATTTTCAACCTGTCCCTGACCGAGTCTGTAATACCAAACATGTTTCAAGTAGACCACCACAGTCCCTGTGCACAAGAACACCAAGGTAACCTGCCTAAATGACAACCGCTCCGTAGCACTAACGTCGGTAGCCATGGAGTGCTTTGAAGTGCTCACATCAACAACATCATTCCAGAAACCTTAGACCCACTCTAATGTGCATACCACCACAACAGATCCACAGATGATCTCAATCTCAATCACACTCCACACTGGCCTGTCCCACCTGGACAAAAGAAACACCTATGTGAGAATGTTGTTCATTGACTACAGCTCAGCATTCAACACCATAGTACCCTCAAAGCTCATCACTAAGCTAAGGACCCGGGGACTAAATACCTCCCTCTGCAACTGGATCCTGGACCTCCTGTCAGGCTGCCCCCAGCCTAAGTTGAACAATAGCCTCTCTCTACTCTCTCTCACCTCTCAGATAGAGACATATCCCAGTTAACCAATAGCATCTCTCTCCTCTCTCTCACCCCTCAGATAGAGACATTTCCCAGTTAACCAATAGCCTCTCTCCTCTCTCTCACCTCTCAGATGTACATATATCCCAGTTAACCAATAGCCTCTCTCTCCTCTCTCACACCTCTCAGATGGAGACATATCCCAGTAACCAATAGCCTCTCTCACCTCTCAGATAGAAACATACCCCAGTAAACCAATAGCCTCTCTCACCTCTCAGATAGAGACATACCCCAGTAAACCAATAGCCTCTCTCACCGCTCAGGTAGAGACATACCCCAGTAAACCAATAGCCTCTCTCTCCTCTCTCTCTCCTCTCTCTCACCTCTCAGATAGAGACATACCCCAGTAAACCAATAGCCTCTCTCACCTCTCAGATAGAGACATACCCCAGTAAACCAATAGCCTCTCTGACATCTCAGATGGAGACATATATCCCAGTTAACCAATAGCCTCTCTCTCCTCTCTCTCTCCTCTCTCTCACCTCTCAGATGGAGATATATCCCAGTTAACCAATAGCCTCTCTCTCCTCTCTCTCTCTCCTCTCTCTCACCTCTCAGATGGACATATATCCCCGTTAACCAATAGCCTCTCTCTCCTCTCTCTCAGCTCTCTCTCACCTCTCAGATGGACATATATCCCAGTTAACCAACAGCCTCTCTCCTCTCTCTCTCTCCTCTCTCTCACCTCTCAGATGGACATATAACCCAGTTAACTACGGCAGTAAAGGAATGTGAGGACTGAATAGAGCAATTGTTAGGAATATTATGATTAAATAACTGATCAATATTCTCATTTTAAATGGAACTGTAACTAAGTAAACTTATACTCTGTTTTATTATATCTGATTAACAATATGAGTTCATAAGAAGGGATTATGTGGTATGAACAAGGAGTAATTAAATATAACGAACACCATTCCAAACTAGTCTGGAGAGGAGTGGGTTAAGTAAGCAGATAGGGTCGTTAACCTATGGTTGAACCAACGAAACTGAGCTCTGGGGTGTTTTAGATAAGGCAGTGAGTGCATTCCTAGGTTTTCTGTTAATTAGAACTGTCAGCTAAGTGGTGATCGATAATGGTGAGGAATCAAGAGTTAATTCAGTTATGTTGTGTGACCTGTGAGTGTGTTAGTGAGTTGGAATGACCTTTTAAACTCACTTAATTCTAAGTCGGGAGGAGGGGATTCATTCTAGAAGCTATGAAATGACGTCATGTTATTGTATATAAACTGTTGCTCGTGGTAACGTGGCAGCGCGCTCCGAGAATACATTATGTTACCTATTATTGATAAGACTGGTCTCCATCTATTTTATGCAAACAAGAATCTTACAAATCCTCATGAAATAGATTAAGGGAATTGTCTTCTCTCTTCTCTGTATACATCAATGATGTTGCTCTTGCTGCTGGTGATTATCTGACCCACCTCTATGCAGACGACACCATTTTGAATACTTCTGGCCCTTCTTTGGACACTGTGTTAACTAACCTCCAGAAGAGCTTCAATGCCATACAACTCTCCTTCCGTGACCTCTTACTGCTATTAAAATGCAAGTTTAAACTAAGTGCATGCTCTTCAACCAATTGCTACCTGCACCTGCCCTCCCGTCCAGCATCAATACTCTGGACACTTCTGACTTAGAATATGTGGACAACTACCTATACCTAGGTGTCTGGTTAGACTGTAAACTCTCCTTCCGGACTCACATTAAGCATCTCCAATCCAAAATGAAATCTACAATCTGCTTTCTATTTTGCTCATCCTGCCAAACATACCCTCGTAAAACTGACCATCCTACCGGTCCTTGACTTTGGCGATGTCATTTACAAAATAGCCTCCAATACTCTACTCAGCAAATTGGATGCAGTCTATCACAGTGCCATCTGTTTTGTCACCAAAGCCCCATATACTACCCACCACTACGACCTGTATGCTCTCGTTGGCTCCAGGTCATCTATAAGTCTTTGCTAGGTAAAGCCACACCTTATCTCAGCTCACTGGTCACCATAGCAGCACCCACCTGTAGCACGCACTCCAGCAGGTATATTTCACTGGTCACCCCTTAAGCCAATTCCTCCTTCCAACCTTTCCTTCCAGTTCTCTGCTGCCAATGACTGGAACGAACAAAAATCACTGAAGCTGGAGACTCATATCTCCATCACTAACTTTAAGCATCAGCTGTTAGAGCAGCTCACAGATCATTGCACCTGCACATAGCCCATCTGTATATAGCCCATCCAACTACCTCATCCCCATATTGTTGTTTCTGTTTTGCTTCTTTGAACATGTAACGGATGTGAAACGGCGAGCTAGTTAGCGGTAGTGCGCGCTAAATATTGTTTCAATCGGTGACGTCACTTGCTCTGAGACCTTGAAGTAGTGGCTCCCCTTGCTCTGAGACCTTGAAGTAATGGTTCCCCTTGCTCTGAGACCTTGAAGTAGTGGTTCCCCTTGCTCTGAGACCTTGAAGTAGTGGTTCCTCTTGCTCTGCGGTCTAACGTTATACTGTTACACACACTAGTATTTTTTTAACCTTTATTTAACTAGGCAGGTCAGATAAGAACAAGTATTATTTTCAATGACGGCCTAGGAACAGTGGGTTAACTGCCTTGTCCAGGGGAACAGTGGGTTAACTGCCTTGTCCAGGGGAACAGTGGGTTAACTGCCTTGTCCAGGGGAACAATGGGTTAACTGCCTTGTCCAGGGGAACAGTGGGTTAACTGCCTTGCTCAGGGGAACAGTGGGTTAACTGCCTTGTCCAGGGGAACAATGGGTTAACTGCCTTGTCCAGGGGAACAGTGGGTTAACTGCCTTGCTCAGGGGAACAGTGGGTTAACTGCCTTGTCCAGGGGAACAGTGGGTTAACTGCCTTGCTCAGGGGAACAGTGGGTTAACTGCCTTGTCCAGGGGAACAGTGGTTTAACTGCCTTGTCCAGGGGAATAATGTGTTAACTGCCTTGTCCAGGGGAACAGTGGGTTAACTGCCTTGCTCAGGGGAACAGTGGGTTAACTGCCTTGTCCAGGGGATCAGTGGGTTAACTGCCTTGTCCAGGGGAACAGTGGGTTAACTGCCTTGTCCAGGGGAACAGTGGGTTAACTGCATTGTTCAGGGGAACAGTGGGTTAACTGCCTTGTTCAGGGGAACAGTGGGTTAACTGCCTTGTTCAGGGGACCAGTGGGTTAACTGCCTTGTTCAGGGGAACAGTGGGTTAACTGCCTTGTCCAGGGGAACAGTGGGTTAACTGCCTTGTCCAGGGGAAGAGTGGGTTAACTGCCTTGTCCAGGGGAACAGTGGGTTAACTGCCTTGTCCAGGGGAACAGTGGGTTAACTGCCTTGTCCAGGGGAACAGTGGGTTAACTGCCTTGTTCAGGGGAACAGTGGGTTAACTGCCTTGTTCAGGGGAACAGTGGGTTAACTGCCTTGTCCAGGGGAAGAACAACATATTTGTTTTGATTACTAGTCCAACGCTCTAACCACTAGGCTACCCTGCCGCCCCAGTATCTCAACCTGCACATCTATCACTCCAGTGTTTACTTGCTATATTGTATTTACTTTGCCACCATGGCCTTTTTTGCCTTTACCTCCTTATCTCACCTCATTTGCTCACATCGTATATAGACTTGTTTCTACTGTATTATTGACTGTATGTTTGTTTTACTCCATGTGTAACTCTGTGTCGTTGTATCTGTCGAACTGCTTTGCTTTATCTTGTCCAGGTCGCAATTGTAAATGAGAACTTGTTCTCAACTGGCCTACCAGGTTAAATAAAGGTGTTCTCAACTGGCCTATCAGGTTAAATAAAGGTGTTCTCAACTGGCCTACCAGGTTAAATAAAGGTGTTCTCAACTGGCCTACCAGGTTAAATAAAGGTGTTCTCAACTGGCCTACCAGGTTAAATAAAGGTGTTCTCAACTGGCCTACCAGGTTAAATAAAGGTGTTCTCAACTGGCCTACCAGGTTAAATAAAGGTGTTCTCAACTGGCCTACCAGGTTAAATAAAGGTGATCTCAACTAGCCTACCTGGTTAAATAAAGGTGTTCTCAACTAGCCTACCTGGTTAAATAAAGGTGTTCTCAACTAGCCTACCAGGTTAAATAAAGGTGTTCTCAACTAGCCTACCAGGTTAAATAAAGTTGTTCTCAACTAGCCTACCAGGTTAAATAAAGGTGTTCTCAACTAGCCTACCAGGTTAAATAAAGGTGTTCTCAACTAGCCTACCAGGTTAAATAAAGGTGTTCTCAACTAGCCTACCTGGTTAAATAAAGGTGTTCTCAACTAGCCTACCTGGTTAAATAAAGGTGTTCTCAACTAGCCTACCTGGTTAAATAAAGGTGTTCTCAACTAGCCTACCAGGTTAAATAAAGGTGTTCTCAGCTAGCCTACCTGGTTAAATAAAGGTGTTCTCAACTAGCCTACCTGGTTAAATAAAGGTGTTCTCAACTAGCCTACCAGGTTAAATAAAGGTGTTCTCAGCTAGCCTACCTGGTTAAATAAATGTGAAATAATAAAAATAAAAAGTTAGAAGCAAAAGCCCACAACTATTTTAGCACTGTTTTGAGCTGCTCTGAGACAAGCTTGGGGACTCTGACAAGCATGGGGACTCTGACAAGCATGGGGACTCTGACAAGCCCCGTTGGGGATTTGGACCCCGGTCTCTTGTCCACACGACACAGGGATTCTTTACCGATATACCCCAGTACTGTACTGCTGACCGCCACGTTGTACAGTGCCATAGTTTCCTTTCCATCCTAACAGAAACCCAGAGGGTTTTTATTTTAATTTTTCATGGAATAGAAACACCATCATATTAATTTAATTAACTAATCAAGTACCAGTCGAACATCTGGACACATCTACTCATTCCAGGATTTTTCTGTATTTTTACTATGTCCTATATTGTAGAATAATAGTGAAGACATCACAACTATGAAATACAACAGGTCTCTCACGTGTCCCGCATTCTGTATGGCCTGCTCTGCATAATAGACATGGCCTGCTCTGCCTTATAGACATGGCCTGCTCTGCCTTATAGACATGGCCTGCTCTGCCTTATAGACATGGCCTGCTCTGCCTTATAGACAAGGCCTGCTCTGCCTTATAGACATGGCCTGCTCTGCCTTATAGACATGGCCTGCTCTGCCTTATAGACATGGCCTGCTCTGCCTTATAGACATGGCCTGCTCTGCCTTATAGACATGGCCTGCTCTGCCTTATAGACATGGCCTGCTCTGCCTTATAGACATGGCCTGCTCTGCCTTATATAAGGAATTAGATGATCAAATAGTCTCTTTTGTTTAGATGAGATCTTGAACTTTGTTGAACATTCTGTTCTGATGGGAGCTGTCTGACACTGCTGAGTCTGAGAGACAAAAGGTGACTTATTGCTACACTGAATAAACATCTAAAACATGCCTTCTGCTAATTATCTACACACACTGACAGTAGCTTGAGATGTTGTTATTCCCAAAGGGGAAAGAGGAAAAACAGGTGACCTGACATCGATGGGTGATAAGAATTGGCATGGAAGCTACAGTGGCTGGTCAGATCGTGTGGCAAGGCATTTATCAATAAAAAATGATAGAAACACCATGTTACATTCTGATGTTGATTCAATGATACTTTAAAAGTGACAGGAAACAAATAAACAGAACAGCGTTATCAGACTTATGACTGGCAAGGTTAATCGACGGTTCAGCATTCATGCTCTCTTCACACGAGGTCTATAGGTCAAACCCATTCTCATGACTAGAGATGTAGGATCTCAATTTGACCAGTATGCGACATTAGGAAAATAACCCTGCAGCAATGTGAATTCTTATGTGGATTATAATTCATATATATTGTAGGTGTTAAAACATTTTTCATGAGGCAAATCAGATCCAAATTACATCTAAAGGTTGATTCATTAAAACTAAAGGTTGATTCATTAAAACTAAAGGTTGATTCATTAAAACTAAAGGTTGATTCATTAAAACTAAAGGTTGATTCATTAAAACTAAAGGTTGATTCATTAAAACTAAAGGTTGATTCATTTAAACTAAAGGTTGATTCATTAAAACTAAAGGTTGATTCATTACATCTAAAGGTTGATTCATTACATCTAAAGGTTGATTCATTAAAACTAAAGGTTGATTCATTAAAACTAAAGGTTGATTCATTACAGCTAAGGTTGATTCATTACATCTAAAGGTTGATTCATTAAAACTAAAGGTTGATTCATTACATCTAAAGGTTGATTAATTACATCTAAAGGTTGATTCATTACATCTAAAGGTTGAATCAATATATCTAAAGGTTGATTCATTACATCTAAAGGTTGATTCATTAAAACTAAAGGTTGATTCATTACATCTAAAGGTTGATTAATTACATCTAAAGGTTGATTCATTACATCTAAAGGTTGATTCATTACATCTAAAGGTTGATTCATTATATCTAAAGGTTGATTCATTACATCTAGAGGTTGATTAATTACATCTAAAGGTTGATTCATTACATCTAAAGGTTGATTCATTACATCTAAAGGTTGATTCATTATATCTAAGGTTGATTCATTATATCTAAGGTTGATGAATTACATCTAAAGGTTGATTAATTACATCTAAGGTTTATTCATTATATCTAAAGGTTGATTCATTACATCTAAAGGTTGATTCATTATATCTAAGGTTGATTCATTATATCTAAGGTTGATTCATTATATCTAAGGTTGATTCATTATATCTAAGGTTGATTCATTATATCTAAGGTTGATTCATTATATCTAAGGTTGATTCATTATATCTAAGGTTGATTCATTATATCTAAGGTTGATTCATTATATCTAAGGTTGATTCATTACATCTAAAGGTTGATTCATTACATCTAAGGTTGATTCATTATATCTAAGGTTGATTCATTACATCTAAAGGTTGATTAATTACATCTAAAGGTTGATTCATTACATCTAAAGGTTGATTAATTACATCTAAGGTTGATTCATTATATCTAAGGTTGATGAATTACATCTAAAGGTTGATTAATTATATCTATAGGTTGATTCATTATATCTAAGGTTGATTCATTACATCTAAAGGTTGATTCATTACATCTAAGGTTGATTCATTATATCTAAGGTTGATTCATTACATCTAAAGGTTGATTAATTACATCTAAAGGTTGATTCATTACATCTAAAGGTTGATTAATTACATCTAAGGTTGATTCATTATATCTAAGGTTGATGAATTACATCTAAAGGTTGATTCATTACATCTAAAGGTTGATGAATTACATCTAAAGGTTGATTCATTACATCTAAAGGTTGATTCATTACATCTATAGGTTGATTAATTACATCTAAAGGTTGATTAATTACATCTAAAGGTTGATTAATTACATCTAAAGGTTGATTCATTACATCTAAAGGTTGATTAATTACATCTAAGGTTGATTCATTATATCTAAGGTTGATGAATTACATCTAAAGGTTGATTAATTACATCTATAGGTTGATTCATTACATCTAAAGGTTGATTAATTACATCTAAAGGTTGATTTATTACATCTATAGGTTGATTCATTATATCTAAAGTTTGATTCATTATATCTAAAGGTTGATTAATTACATCTATAGGTTGATTCATTATATCTAAGGTTGATTCATTACATCTAAAGGTTGATTCATTACATCTAAAGGTTGATTCATTATATCTAAGGTTGATTCATTACATCTAAAGGTTGATTCATTACATCTAAAGGTTGATTCATTACATCTAAAGGTTGATTCATTATATCTAAGGTTGATTCATTACATCTAAAGGTTGATTCATTATATCTAAGGTTGATTCATTACATCTAAAGGTTGATTCATTACATCTAAAGGTTGATTCATTACATCGGAAGGTTGATTCATTACATCTAAAGGTTGATTCATTAAATCTAAAGGTTGATTCATTACATCTAAAGGTTGATTCATTACATCTAAAGGTTGATTCATTACATCTAAAGGTTGATTCATTACATCTATAGGTTGATTCATTATATCTAAAGTTTGATTCATTATATCTAAAGGTTGATTAATTACATCTATAGGTTGATTCATTATATCTAAGGTTGATTCATTACATCTAAAGGTTGATTCATTACATCTAAAGGTTGATTCATTATATCTAAGGTTGATTCATTACATCTAAAGGTTGATTCATTACATCTAAAGGTTGATTCATTACATCTAAAGGTTGATTCATTATATCTAAGGTTGATTCATTATATTCTATCTATCGGTGGATATATTCTATCTAGAAGTGGAAATATTCTATCTAGAGGTGGATATATTATATCTAGAGGTGGATATATTCTATCTAGAGGTGGATATATTATATCTAGTTGTGGATATATTCTATCTATCGGTGGATATATTATATCTAGAGGTGGATATACTCTATCTAGTTGTGGATATATTCTATCTATCGGTGGATATATTCTATCTAGAGGTGGAAATATTCTATCTAGAGGTGGAAATATTCTATCTAGAGGTGGATATGTTCTATCTATCGGTGGATATATTCTATCTAGAGGTGGATATGTTCTATCTAGAGGTGGATATATTCTATCTATCGGTGGATATATTCTATCTAGAGGTGGATATATTCTATCTTGAGGGGGATATATTTCATCTATCGGTGACTATATTCTATCTTGAGGGGGATATATTTTATCTATCGGTGGATATATTCTGTCCAGAGGTGGATATATTCTATCTTGAGGGGGATATATTTTATCTATCGGTGGATATATTCTATCTAGAGGGGATATATTCTATCAGAAGTAGATATATCTAGAGGTGGATATATTCTATCTAGAGGTGGATATATTTTATCTAGAGGTGGATATATTATATCTAGAGGTGGATATATTATATCTAGAGGTGGATATATTCTATCTAGAGGTGGATATATTCTATCTAGAGGTGGATATATTATATCTAGAGGTGGATATATTCTATCTAGAGGTGGATATATTCTATCTAGAGGTGGATATATTCTATCTAGAGGTGGATATATTCTATCTAGAGGTGGATATATTCTATCTAGAGGTGGATATATTCTATCTGGAGGTGGAAATATTATATATGAAGCTAGATGTATCTAGATGGGGATATATTCTATCTAGAGGTGGATATATTATATCTAGAGGTGGATATATTATATCTAGAGGTGGATATATTCTATCTAGAGGTGGATATGTTCTATCTAGAGGTGGATATATTTTATCTAGAGGTGGATATATTCTATCTGGAGGTGGAAATATTCTATATGAAGCTAGATGTATCTAGATGGGGATATATTCTATCTAGAGGGGGATATGTTCTATCTATCGGTGGATATATTCTATCTAGAGGTAGATATATTCTATCTAGAGGGGATATGTTCTATCTAGAGGTGGATATGTTCTATCTAGAGGGGGATATGTTCTATCTATCGGTGGATATATTCTATCTAGATGGGGATATATTATATCTAGAGGTGGATATATTATATCTAGAGGTGGATATGTTCTATCTAGATGGGGATATATTCTATCTAGAGGTGGATATGTTCTATCTATCGGTGGATATATTATATCTAGAGGTGGATATATTATATCTAGAGGTGGATATATTCTATCTAGAGGTGGATATATTTTATTTTGGGGTGGATATATTATATCTAGAGGTGGATATATTATATCTAGAGGTGGATATATTCTATCTAGAGGTGGATATGTTCTATCTATCGGTGGATATATTATATCTAGAGGTGGATATATTATATCTAGAGGTGGATATATTTTATCTTGGGGTGGATATATTATATCTAGAGGTGGATATATTTTATCTTGGGGTGGATATGTTCTATCTAGAGGTGGATATATTTTATCTTGGGGTGGATATATTATATCTAGAGGTGGATATATTTTATCTAGAGGTGGATATATTATATCTAGAGGTGGATATATTTTATCTAGAGGTGGATATATTCTATCTAGAGGTGGATATATTTTATCTAGAGGTGGATATATTTTATCTAGAGGTGGATATATTATATCTAGAGGTGGATATATTCTATCTAGAGGTGGATATATTCTATCTAGAGGTGGATATATTATATCTAGAGGTGGATATATTCTATCTAGAGGTGGATATATTCTATCTAGAGGTGGATATATTCTATCTAGAGGTGGATATATTCTATCTAGAGGTGGATATATTCTATCTAGAGGTGGATATATTCTATCTGGAGGTGGAAATATTATATATGAAGCTAGATGTATCTAGATGGGGATATATTCTATCTAGAGGTGGATATATTCTATCTAGAGGTGGATATATTATATCTAGAGGTGGATATATTCTATCTAGAGGTGGATATGTTCTATCTAGAGGTGGATATATTTTATCTAGAGGTGGATATATTCTATCTGGATGTGGAAATATTCTATATGAAGCTAGATGTATCTAGATGGGGATATATTCTATCTAGAGGGGGATATGTTCTATCTATCGGTGGATATATTCTATCTAGAGGTAGATATATTCTATCTAGAGGGGATATGTTCTATCTAGAGGTGGATATGTTCTATCTAGAGGGGGATATGTTCTATCTATCGGTGGATATATTCTATCTAGATGGGGATATATTATATCTAGAGGTGGATATATTATATCTAGAGGTGGATATGTTCTATCTAGATGGGGATATATTCTATCTAGAGGTGGATATGTTCTATCTATCGGTGGATATATTATATCTAGAGGTGGATATATTATATCTAGAGGTGGATATATTTTATCTTGGGGTGGATATATTATATCTAGAGGTGGATATATTATATCTAGAGGTGGATATATTCTATCTAGAGGTGGATATGTTCTATCTATCGGTGGATATATTATATCTAGAGGTGGATATATTATATCTAGAGGTGGATATATTTTATCTTGGGGTGGATATGTTCTATCTAGAGGTGGATATATTTTATCTTGGGGTGGATATATTATATCTAGAGGTGGATATATTTTATCTAGAGGTGGATATATTATATCTAGAGGTGGATATATTTTATCTAGAGGTGGATATATTTTATCTAGAGGTGGATATATTTTATCTAGAGGTGGATATATTTTATCTAGAGGTGGATATATTATATCTAGAGGTGGATATATTTTATCTTGGGGTGGATATATTATATCTAGAGGTGGATATATTTTATCTAGAGGTGGATATATGATATCTAGAGGTGGATATATTTTATCTAGAGGTGGATATATTTTATCTAGAGGTGGATATATTCTATCTAGAGGTGGATATATTCTATCTAGAGGTGGATATGTTCTATCTATCGGTGGATATATTATATCTAGAGGTGGATATATTATATCTAGAGGTGGATATATTTTATCTTGGGGTGGATATATTATATCTAGAGGTGGATATATTTTATCTAGAGGTGGATATGTTCTATCTATCGGTGGATATATTATATCTAGAGGTGGATATATTATATCTAGAGGTGGATATATTTTATCTTGGGGTGGATATGTTCTATCTAGAGGTGGATATGTTATATCTAGAGGTGGATATATTTTATCTTGGGGTGGATATATTATATCTAGAGGTGGATATATTTTATCTTGGGGTGGATATATTCTATCTAGAGGTGGATATATTCTATCTAGAGGTGGATATATTCTATCTAGAGGTGGATATATTCTATCTAGAGGTGGATATATTCTATCTAGAGGTGGATATGTTCTATCTATCGGTGGATATATTATATCTAGAGGTGGATATATTATATCTAGAGGTGGATATATTTTATCTTGGGGTGGATATATTATATCTAGAGGTGGATATATTTTATCTTGGGGTGGATATGTTCTATCTAGAGGTGGATATATTTTATCTTGGGGTGGATATATTATATCTAGAGGTGGATATATTTTATCTAGAGGTGGATATATTATATCTAGAGGTGGATATATTTTATCTAGAGGTGGATATATTTTATCTAGAGGTGGATATATTTTATCTAGAGGTGGATATATTTTATCTAGAGGTGGATATATTATATCTAGAGGTGGATATATTCTATCTAGAGGTGGATATATTCTATCTAGAGGTGGATATATTATATCTAGAGGTGGATATATTCTATCTAGAGGTGGATATATTCTATCTAGAGGTGGATATATTCTATCTAGAGGTGGATATATTCTATCTAGAGGTGGATATATTCTATCTAGAGGTGGATATATTCTATCTGGAGGTGGAAATATTATATATGAAGCTAGATGTATCTAGATGGGGATATATTCTATCTAGAGGTGGATATATTCTATCTAGAGGTGGATATATTATATCTAGAGGTGGATATATTCTATCTAGAGGTGGATATGTTCTATCTAGAGGTGGATATATTTTATCTAGAGGTGGATATATTCTATCTGGATGTGGAAATATTCTATATGAAGCTAGATGTATCTAGATGGGGATATATTCTATCTAGAGGGGGATATGTTCTATCTATCGGTGGATATATTCTATCTAGAGGTAGATATATTCTATCTAGAGGGGATATGTTCTATCTAGAGGTGGATATGTTCTATCTAGAGGGGATATGTTCTATCTATCGGTGGATATATTCTATCTAGATGGGGATATATTATATCTAGAGGTGGATATATTATATCTAGAGGTGGATATGTTCTATCTAGATGGGGATATATTCTATCTAGAGGTGGATATGTTCTATCTATCGGTGGATATATTATATCTAGAGGTGGATATATTATATCTAGAGGTGGATATATTTTATCTTGGGGTGGATATATTATATCTAGAGGTGGATATATTATATCTAGAGGTGGATATATTCTATCTAGAGGTGGATATGTTCTATCTATCGGTGGATATATTATATCTAGAGGTGGATATATTATATCTAGAGGTGGATATATTTTATCTTGGGGTGGATATGTTCTATCTAGAGGTGGATATATTTTATCTTGGGGTGGATATATTATATCTAGAGGTGGATATATTTTATCTAGAGGTGGATATATTATATCTAGAGGTGGATATATTTTATCTAGAGGTGGATATATTTTATCTAGAGGTGGATATATTTTATCTAGAGGTGGATATATTTTATCTAGAGGTGGATATATTATATCTAGAGGTGGATATATTTTATCTTGGGGTGGATATATTATATCTAGAGGTGGATATATTTTATCTAGAGGTGGATATATGATATCTAGAGGTGGATATATTTTATCTAGAGGTGGATATATTTTATCTAGAGGTGGATATATTCTATCTAGAGGTGGATATATTCTATCTAGAGGTGGATATGTTCTATCTATCGGTGGATATATTATATCTAGAGGTGGATATATTATATCTAGAGGTGGATATATTTTATCTTGGGGTGGATATATTATATCTAGAGGTGGATATATTTTATCTAGAGGTGGATATGTTCTATCTATCGGTGGATATATTATATCTAGAGGTGGATATATTATATCTAGAGGTGGATATATTTTATCTTGGGGTGGATATGTTCTATCTAGAGGTGGATATGTTATATCTAGAGGTGGATATATTTTATCTTGGGGTGGATATATTATATCTAGAGGTGGATATATTTTATCTTGGGGTGGATATATTCTATCTAGAGGTGGATATATTCTATCTAGAGGTGGATATATTCTATCTAGAGGTGGATATATTCTATCTAGAGGTGGATATATTCTATCTAGAGGTGGATATATTTTATCTTGGGGTGGATATGTTCTATCTAGAGGTGGATATATTTTATCTTGGGGTGGATATACACTGCTCAAAAAAATAAAGGGAACACTTAAACAACACAACTCCAAGTCAATCACACTTCTGTGAAATCAAACTGTCCACTTAGGAAGCAACACTGATTGACAATACATTTCACATGCTGTTGTGCAAATGGAATAGACAACAGGTGGAAATTATAGGCAATTAGCAAGACACCCCAAATAAAGGAGTGGTTCAGAAGGTGGTGACCATAGACCACTTCTCAGTTCCTATGCTTCCTGGCTGATGTTTTGGTCACTTTTGAATGCTGGCGGTGCTTTCACTCTAGTGGTAGCATGAGTCGGAGTCTACAACCCACACAAGTGGCTCAAGTAGTGCAGTCCATCCAGGATGGCACATCAAGGCGCGCTGTGGCTGGCAAGAAGGTTTGCTGTGTCTGTCAGCGTAGTGTCCAGAGCATGGAGACCCTACCAGGAGACAGGCCAGCACATCAGGAGACGTGGAGGAGGCGGTAGGACGGCAACAACCCAGCAGCAGGACCGCTACCTCCGCCTTTGTGCAAGGAGGAGCAGGAGGAGCACTGACAGAGCCCTGCAAAATGACCTCCAGCAGGCCACAAATGTGCATGTGTCTGCTCAAATGGTCAGAAACAGACTCCATGAGGGTGGGATGAGGGCCCGACGTCCACAGGTGGGGGTTGTGCTTACAGCCCAACACCGTGCAGGACGTTTGGCAATTGCCAGAGAACACCAAGATTGGCAAATTTGCCATTGGCGCCCTGTGCTCTTCACAGATGAAAGCAGGTTCACACTGAGCACATGTGACAGACATGACAGTCTGGAGATGCCGTGGAGAACGTTCTGCTGCCTGCAACATCCTCCAGCATGACCGGTTTGGCGGTGGGTCAGTCATGGTGTGGGGTGGCATTTTTTGGGGTGGCCGCACAGCCCTCCATTTGCTCGCCAGAGGTAGCCTGACTGCCATTAGGTACCGAGATGAGATCCTCAGACCCCTTGTGGGACCATATGCTGGTGCGGTTGGCCCTGGGTTCCTCCTAATGCAAGTCAATGCTAGACCTCATGTGGCTGGAGTGTGTCAGCAGTTCCTGCAAGAGTAAGGCATTGATGCTATGGACTGGCCCGCCCGTTCCCCAGACCTGAATCCAATTGAGCACATCTGGGACATCATGTCTCGCTCCATCCACCAACGCCACGTTGCACCACAGACTGTTCAGGAGTTGGCGGATGCTTTAGTCCAGGTCTGGGAGGAGATCCCTCAGGAGACTATCCACCACCTCATCAGGAGCATGCCCAGGCATTTTGTGTGATTTTGTTGACAGCACATACAACTATGTAAAGAAAAAAGTATTTAATAAAAATGTTTCATTCATTCAGATCTAGGATGTGATATTTTAGTGTGTATATCTATTGACACATTGATGAAAATAATCATGGCCTCCAAACCTTCAAGCTGCATACTGGACCCTATTCCAACTAAACAACTGAAAGAGCTGCTTCCTGTGCTTGGCCCTCCTATGTTGAACATAACCAAACAGCTCTCTATCCACCAGATGTGCACCAAACTCACTAAAAGTGGCAGTAAAGTCTATCTTGAAAAAGCCAAACCTTGACCCAGAAAATATAAAAAACTATCGGCCTATATCGAATCTTCCATTCCTCTCAAAATGTTTAGAAAAAGCTCTTGCGCAGCAACTCACTGCCTTCCTGAAGACAAACAATGTATATGAAATGCTTCAGTCTGGTTTTAGACCCCATCATAGCACTGAGACTGCACTTGTGAAGGTGGTAAATGACATTTTAATGGCATCAGACCGAGGCTCTGCATCTGTCCTCGTGCTCCTAGACCTTAGTGCTGCTTTTGATACCATCGATCACCACATTCTTTTGGAGAGATTGGAAACTCAAATTGGTCTGCACGGACAAGTTCTGGCCTGGTTTAGATCTTATCTATCGGAAAAATATCAGTTTGTCTCTGTTTGTACTGACAAATCAAATACATCCATGCTCTTGTCACTTCAAGATTAGACTACTGCAATGCACTACTTTCCGGCTACCCGGATAAAGCACTAAATAAACTTCAGTTAGTGGTAAACACGGCTGCTAGAATCTTGACTAGAACCAAAAAATGCGATCATATTACTCTAGGACTCTCTACACTGGCTTCCTGTTAAGGCTCGGGCTGATTTCAAGGTTTTACTGCTAACCTACAAAGCATTACATGGGCTTGCTCCTACCTATCTTTCTGATTTGGTCCTGCCGTACATACCTACACGTACGCAATGGTCAGAAGACGCAGGCATCCTTTCTGTCCCGAGAATTTCTAAGCAAACAGCTGGAGGCAGGGCTTTCTCCGACAGAGCTCCGTTTTTATGGAATGGTCTGCCTATCCATGTGAAAGACGCAGATTCAGTCTCAAACTTTAAGTCATTATTGAAGACTCATCTCTTCAGTGGGTCATATGATATAGTGTACTCTGGCTCAGGAGTGTGAAGGTGAACGGAAAGGCACTGGAGCAACGAACCGCCCTTGCTGTCTCTGCCTGGCCGGTTCCCCTCTTTCCACTGGGATTCTCTGCCTCTAACCCTATTACAGGGGCTGAGTCACTGGCGCACTGGAGATCTTCCATGCTGTCCCTAGGAGGGGTGCGTCACTTGAGTGGGTTGGCGCCCCCCCTTGAACCACCTAGCTGACTATGACTGAGATATGGCCCACCTAGCTGACTATGACTGAGATATGGCCCACATAGCTGACTATGACTGAGATATGGCCCATCTAGCTGACTATGACTGAGATATTGCCCACCAAGCTGACTATGACTGAGATATGGCCCACCTAGTTGACTATGACTGAGATATAACACACCTAGCTGACGATGACTGAGATATGGCCCACCTAGTTGACTATGACTGAGATATGGCCCACCTAGCTGACGATGACTGAGATATGACACACCTAGCTGACGATGACTGAGATATGGACCACCTAGCTGACTATGACTGAGATATGGCCCACCTAGCTGACTATGACTGAGATATGGCCCACCTAGCTGACTATGACTGAGATATGGCCCACCTAGCTGACTATGACTGAGATATGGCCCACCTAGCTGACTATGACTGAGATATGGCCCACCTAGCTGACTATGACTGAGATATGGCCCACCTAGCTGACTATGACTGAGATATGGCCCACCTAGTTGACTATGACTGAGATATGGCCCACCTAGCTGACTATGACTGAGATATGGCACACCTAGCTGACTATGACTGAGATATGGCCCACCTAGCTGACTATGACTGAGATATGGCACACCTAGCTGACTATGACTGAGATATGGCCCACCTAGCTGACTATGATTGAGATATGGCCCATCTAGCTGACTATGACTGAGATATGGCCCACCTAGCTGACTATGACTGAGATATGGCCCACCTAGCTGACTATGACTGATATATGGCCCACCTAGCTGACTATGACTGAGATATGGCCCACCTAGCTGACTATGACTGAGATATGGCCCACCTAGCTGACTATGACTGAGATATGGCCCATCTAGCTGACTATGACTGAGATATGGCCCACCTAGCTGACTATGACTGAGATATGGCACACCTAGCTGACTATGACTGAGATATGGCCCACCTAGCTGACTATGACTGAGATATGGCCCACCTAGCTGACTATGACTGAGATATGGCCCATCTAGCTGACTATGACTGAGATATGGCCCATCTAGCTGACTATGACTGAGATATGGCCCATCTAGCTGACTATGACTGAGATATGGCCCACCTAGCTGACTATGACTGAGATATGGCCCACCTAGCTGACTATGACTGAGATATGGCCCACCTAGCTGACTATGACTGAGATATGGCCCACCTAGCTGACTATGACTGAGATATGGCCCATCTAGCTGACTATGACTGAGATATGGCCCATCTAGCTGACTATGACTGAGATATGGCCCACCTAGCTGACTATGACTGAGGTAAATGATATGGCCCATCTAGCTGACTATGACTGAGATATGGCCCATCTAGCTGACTATGACTGAGATATGGCCCACCTAGCTGACTATGACTGAGATATGGCCCACCTAGCTGACTATGACTGATATATGGCCCACCTAGCTGACTATGACTGAGATATGGCCCACCTAGCTGACTATGACTGAGATATGGCCCACCTAGCTGACTATGACTGAGATATGGCCCATCTAGCTGACTATGACTGAGATATGACCCACCTAGCTGACTATGACTGAGATATGGCACACCTAGCTGACTATGACTGAGATATGGCCCACCTAGCTGACTATGACTGAGATATGGCCCATCTAGCTGACTATGACTGAGATATGGCCCATCTAGCTGACTATGACTGAGATATGGCCCACCTAGCTGACTATGACTGAGATATGGCCCACCTAGCTGACTATGACTGAGATATGGCCCACCTAGCTGACTATGACTGAGATATGGCCCACCTAGCTGAGTATGACTGAGATATGGCCCACCTAGCTGACTATGACTGAGATATGGCACACCTAGCTGACTATGACTGAGATATGGCCCATCTAGCTGACTATGACTGAGATATGGCCCATCTAGCTGACTATGACTGAGATATGGCCCACCTAGCTGACTATGACTGAGATATGGCCCACCTAGCTGACTATGACTGAGATATGGCCCACCTAGCTGACTATGACTGAGATATGGCCCACCTAGCTGACTATGACTGAGATATGGCCCACCTAGCTGACTATGACTGAGATATGGCACACCTAGCTGACTATGACTGAGATATGGCCCACCTAGCTGACTATGACTGAGATATGGCCCACCTAGCTGACTATGACTGAGATATGGCCCACCTAGCTGACTATGACTGAGATATGGCACACCTGTCTGTAAATACAAACTGTGTTTATTGTCGTCTTCGCTATACTGTCTTTAAATAAATTATTCTGTAGACTGATAATCTACACAGTATTTTCATCAATACTGACACACTGACACTATCCATCCATCCATCCATCCATCCATCCATCCATCCATCCATCCATCCATCCATCCATCCATCCATCCATCCATCCATCCATCCATCCATCCAATGTCTTAGAGATGTCAGAATGACTAAGCAGATTTAACATTGGCCAAACAGAGGAAGGCAGCAGCAGTTTCCCTTTCCCTTCCCTGCATCAGTCCTGTCATGACCTCACCGTACAAAGCTGTAACCCAGACCACACCTCTGTGGGCGGGGCCAGGGCAGCCTGGGCAGGAAGGGTATAAAGCCAGTAGGATTCCAGTTTCACTACAACAGGAGACAGCAGGTAGGAGAAGACGCCACAGACGCAACAGACCATATACTACTGTAGTGTACCTTTACAAGGTGAGAGAACTACTACTGCTGCTAGTAAACTAGTAGTCTACTTCCCTATTACGTCAGTATTCATGTTGTATTTAGAGTTGGAAATGTGAACATTGTGGTTTTAGGATGGAAATGTGGTAACGTTCTTTGTCTTTTATACACAACACAACAGCAATACTTTTATGTAGACTTGCAACATTTACAATATTTATAATGATCGGTGAACTGATGCTTATCTAAATCTCTGTGCTTTCTGTTCCTTTACACCGACTCTACTCTCCCTCCACTCAAGTTCCTGTTTCTGTCTGCCTCTACCAGTTGTTGTTGACTAGAAACATAGAGAGAGAGGGAGGGAAGAAGGGGAGAGGAGAGAGACAGAGAAAGAAAGGGAGTGAGGGAGGGAGGCAGAGAGAGAAAGAGACAGAGAGTGAGAGAGAGAGAGAGAGAGAGAGAGAGAGAGAGAGAGAGAGAGAGAGAGAGAGAGAGAGAGAGAGAGAGAGAGAGAGAGAGAGAGAGAGAGAGAGAGAGAGAGAGAGAGAGAGAGAGAGAGAGAGAGAGCGGGTGTTTCCTGTGTTGTTTGTAACCTGGAAACAGTCCTCCAGGAATAGGGAATAGGGTACAATTTGGGAGGCAAGCCTTGGTTTACCTGACATTACATTGACCAATCAATCTGGTTTTTGTAACATTACACACGGACACTCAGCTATGTGGTGTATGTAACCTGCCCCTCCATGTGCAGTGAGGTGCATTGATGGTAAAACAAGGGGGTTTGTAAGGACAAAGTCTGGGGAACAGTTTAATCAAACTGCTGTTAGTGATATCCCTGTCTCCATTCTGTTGTTCTGGTCTAACTCCAGACCATATGGTGTGTGTGTGTGTTGCAGGAGTCATGGTGAAGTGTGTAGCCGTAATTCTGTCAGGGTGTGGAGTCTATGATGGGACTGAGGTCCACGAGGCGTCAGCTGTACTGGTCCACCTCAGCAGGGCTGGAGCTAAGGTAAGGGTGGTCTACATTAGGGTTAGGGGCTAAGGTAAGGGTGGTCTACATTAGGGCTAGAGCTAAGGTAAGGGTGGTCTACATTAGGGTTAGGGGCTAAGGTAAGGGTGGTCTACGTTAGGATTAGGGCCTAAGGTATGGGTGGTCTACATTAGGGTTAGGGCCTAAGGTAAGGGTGGTCTACATTAGGGTTAGGGCCTAAGGTAAGGGTGGTCTACATTAGGGTTAGGGCCTAAGGTAAGGGTAGTCTACATTAGGGTTAGGGGCTACGGTAAGGGTGGTCTACATTAGGGTTAGGGCCTAAGGTAAGGGTAGTCTACATTAGGGTTAGGGGCTAAGGTAAGGGTGGTCTACATTAGGGTTAGGGCCTAAGGTAAGGGTAGTCTACATTAGGGTTAGGGGCTAAGGTAAGGGTGGTCTACATTAGGGCTGGAGCTAAGGTAAGGGTGGTCTACTCCCTCCTCTCACCTCCTCTCCTAACCCCCCCTCTTCACTCCTCTCCTCTCCTCCACCCTCCTCCGCCTCCCCATCCTCTCCTCTCTTCTCTTCTCCTCCCCCTCTCCTCCCCCTCTTTCCCGCCCCCTCCTCCCCCTCCTCACTCCTCCTCTCTTCTCCTCCCCCTCTCCTCCCCCTCTTCTCCCTCTTCCCCCTCCTCTCTTCTCCTCCCCCTCCTCCCTCCTCTCACCTCCTCTCCTAACCCCTCAACCGCCTCCTCTTCACTCCTCTCCTCTCCTCCACCCTCCTCCGCCTCCCCATCCTCTCCTCTCCTCTCTTCTCTTCTCCTCCCCCTCTCCTCCCCCTCTCCTCCCCCTCTTTCCCGCCCCCCACCTCCCCCTCCTCACTCCTCCTCTCTTCTCCTCCCCTCTCCTCCCCTCTTCCCCCCCCTCTTCCCCATCCTCTCTTCTCCTCCCCTCCTCCATCCTCTCACCTCCTCTCCTAACCCCTCAACCGCCTCTTCTTCACTCCTCTCCTCCACCCTCCTCCGCCTCACCATCCTCTCCTCTCCTCTCTTCTCTTCTCTTCTCCTCTCCCTCTCCTCCCCCTCTCCTCCCCCTCCTCACTCCTCCCTCTCTTCTCCTCCCCCTCTCCTCCCCTCTTCCCCGCCCCCCTCCTCCCCCTCCTCACTCCTCCTCTCTTCTCCTCCCCCTCTCCTCCCCCTCTTCCCCTCCCCCGCCTCCCCTTCCTCTCCCCTTCCCTCTCCCAGGTCCAGATGTTTGCCCCCAACGTGGACCAAATGCATGTAGTGAATCACTGTGAGGGGAAACCCACAGCTGAGAAACGCAACGTCCTGGAGGAGAGTGCTCGAATCGCCCGCGGCGATGTGTCTGACCTTGCCAAGCTAGAGATCACCGCCTTCGACGCCCTCGTTATCCCAGGTGAGCATTACTCCTTCATCTAGCACCAGCACATTGATAATATGATACTGGTACTGACTAACACAGTCCTGTCTTTATCTTTTATCAGTAAACACTTTATCATCTCTCCTTTATTCTATATCTTTGTTACTATATCATCTCTCCTTTATTCTATATCTCTGTTACTATATCATCTCTCCTTTATTCTATATCTCTGTTACTATATCATCTCTCCTTTATTCTATATCTCTGTTACTATATCATCTCTCCTTTATTCTATATCATCTCTCCTTTATTCTATATCTCTGTTACTATATCATCTCTCCTTTATTCTATATCTCTGTTACTATATCATCTCTCCTTTATTCTATATCATCTCTCCTTTATTCTATATCTCTGTTACTATATCATCTCTCCTTTATTCTATATCTCTGTTACTATATCATCTCTCCTTTATTCTATATCATCTCTCCTTTATTCTATATCTCTGTTACTATATCATCTCTCCTTTATTCTATATCTCTGTTACTATATCATCTCTCCTTTATTCTATATCATCTCTCCTTTATTCTATATCTCTGTTACTATATCATCTCTCCTTTATTCTATATCTCTGTTACTATATCATCTCTCCTTTAATCTATATCATCTATCCTTTATTCTATATCTCTGTTACTATATCATCTCTCCTTTATGCTATATCTCTGTTACTATATCATCTCTCCTTTATTCTATATCTCTGTTACTATATCATCTATCCTTTATTCTATATCTCTGTTACTATATCATCTCTCCTTTATTCTATATCTCTGTTACTATATCATCTCTCCTTTAATCTATATCTCTGTTACTATATCATCTCTCCTTTATTCTATATCTCTGTTACTATATCATCTCTCCTTTATGCTATATCTCTGTTACTATATCATCTCTCCTTTATTCTATATCTCTGTTACTATATCATCTCTCCTTTATTCTATATCTCTGTTACTATATCATCTCTCCTTTATTCTATATCATCTCTCCTTTATTCTATATCTCTGTTACTATATCATCTATCCTTTATTCTATATCTCTGTTACTATATCATCTCTCCTTTATTCTATATCTCTGTTACTATATCATCTCTCCTTTATTCTATATCTCTGTTACTATATCATCTCTCCTTTATTCTATATCTCTGTTACTATATCATCTCTCCTTTATGCTATATCTCTGTTACTATATCATCTCTCCTTTATTCTATATCTCTGTTACTATATCATCTCTCCTTTATTCTATATCTCTGTTACTATATCATCTCTCCTTTATTCTATATCTCTGTTACTATATCATCTCCCCTTTAATCTATATCATCTCTCCTTTATGCTATATCTCTGTTACTATATCATCTCTCCTTTATGCTATATCTCTGTTACTATATCATCTCTCCTTTATTCTATATCTCTGTTACTATATCATCTCTCCTTTATTCTTTATCTCTGTTACTATATCATCTCTCCTTTTATGCTATATCTCTGTTACTATATCATCTCTCCTTTATTCTATATCTCTGTTACTATATCATCTCTCCTTTATTCTATATCTCTGTTACTATATCTCTGTTACTATATCATCTCTCCTTTATTCTATATCTCTGTTACTATATCATCTCTCCTTTATTCTATATCTCTGTTACTATATCATCTCTCCTTTATTCTATATCTCTGTTACTATATCATCTCTCCTTTATTCTATATCTCTGTTACTATATCATCTCTCCTTTATTCTATATCTCTGTTACTATATCATCTATCCTTTATTCTATATCTCTGTTACTATATCATCTATCCTTTATTCTATATCTCTGTTACTATATCATCTCTCCTTTATTCTATATCTCTGTTACTATATCATCTCTCCTTTATTCTATATCTCTGTTACTATATCATCTATCCTTTATTCTATATCTCTGTTACTATATCATCTATCCTTTATTCTATATCTCTGTTACTATATCATCTATCCTTTATTCTATATCTCTGTTACTATATCATCTATCCTTTATTCTATATCTCTGTTACTATATCATCTCTCCTTTATTCTATATCTCTGTTACTATATCATCTCTCCTTTATTCTATATCTCTGTTACTATATCATCTATCCTTTATTCTATATCTCTGTTACTATATCATCTATCCTTTATTCTATATCTCTGTTACTATATCATCTATCCTTTATTCTATATCTCTGTTACTATATCATCTCTCCTTTATTCTATATCTCTGTTACTATATCATCTCTCCTTTATTCTATATCTCTGTTACTATATCATCTATCCTTTATTCTATATCTCTGTTACTATATCATCTATCCTTTATTCTATATCTCTGTTACTATATCATCTATCCTTTATTCTATATCTCTGTTATTATGTCATCACTCTTTCACTATGACTTCATTTCAATCTTTCTACTCCCACCAACCCCAAACAAAACAAAACCACTGGTCTCCGCGGTTCTCCTCTCAACTGAACTGTGTTGTGTTTTGCAGGTGGTTTTGGCGTGGCTAAAAATCTGTCTGACTGGGCTGTGAAGGGGAAGGAGTTCACGGTTCAACCCCAAGTAGAGAAGCTGATTAAGGGGTTCCACGCTGCAGGCAAGCCCCTGGCTATGTGCTGCATCTCCCCTGTCCTAGCTGCTAAGGCTCTGCCGGGGTGTGAGGTCACCGTGGGACAGGACAAGGAGTGTGAGAGGTGAGTTACAATGTCTCAGGTGTGTGTGTGTGTGTGTGTGTGTGTGTGTGTGTGTGTGTGTGTGTGTGTGTGTGTGTGTGTGTGTGTGTGTGTGTGTGTGTGTGTGTGTGTGTGTGTGTGTGTGTGTGTGTGTGTGTGTGTGTGTGTGTGTGTGTGTGTGTGTGTGTGTGTGTGTGTGTGTGTGTGTGTGTGCTTATATGTTTTAACAGGACAAAGCAGTATGTTTTTAACCCTGCTGCTTTTCTTCTCCCTCCTGCCACTAGATGGCCCCATGCCCAGACGGCAACTTCCATGAAGGAGCTGGGCTGTAAACACGTGAATAAGAAAGTGGGGGAGGTCCACATCGATGTGAAGAACAAGCTGGTCACCTCCTCCGCCTTCATGTGTAACGCTCCCATACACGAGGTGTTTGACGGGGTGGGCGTCATGGTTACAGAACTGCTCAAACTGGCCTAGGACACGTCTGAGATTCAGAATACTGATTAGCTGTGCTTCTCAAAAGTCACCCTGTTCCCTTTATAGTGCTGATGTGATCTTCCCAAAAGGCACCCTGTTCCCTTTATAGTGCTGATGTGATCTTCTCAAAAGACACCCTGTTCCCTTTATAGTGCTGATGTGATCTTCTCAAAAGATACCCTGTTCCCTTTATAGTGTCGATGTGATCTTCTCAAAAGGCACCCTGTTCCCTTTATAGTGCTGATGTGATCTTCTCAAAAGACACCCTGTTCCCTTTATAGTGTCGATGTGATCTTCTCAAAAGGCACCCTGTTCCCTTTATTGTGTTGATGTGATCTTCTCAAAAGACACCCTGTTCCCTTTATAGTGCTGATGTGATCTTCTCAAAAGACGGGAATCGGGAGCCATTTGGGAAGTGACCTCACAATCATGTTTGTTGTTGTTGTTGTTGTTGTTGTTGTTGTTTGTTTACCTGGAGACCCTCCTGATTGGAATGTAATGGACAGAAGAAGCAGAAGAAGACGGTGTTTCTGTTGCTTCATCTGTCTGACTGTGGGATGACTTGTGTTTTTATCAACATCGTAATAAAACTCAAACCAAATTCTAAAAATGGCCCATTTTGGATTGCCTCTTATCTACATGTCATCCCCTTATACCATAGTTTGTACATCTCAATTGTCAGTAGAAACCACAGTTGTTAAAGCAAGTCAGCCATATCAGCTATGTTTTTAAAGGCAGTAAATGAGGCTGAATGAGGCTCAGTAACCTGGGGGCTCAGTCACCTGGGGGCTCAGTCACCTGGGGGCTCAGTCACCTGGGGCTCAGTCACCTGGGGGCTCAGTCACCTGGGGGCTCAGTCACCTGGGGCCTAGTCACCTGGGGGCTCGGTCACCTGGGGGCTCGGTCCCCTGGGGGCTCAGTCACCTGGGGCCTAAGTCACCTGGGGGCTCAGTCACCTGGGGCTCAGTCACCTGGGGGCTCAGTCACCTGGGGGCTCAGTCACCTGGGGCCTAGTCACCTGGGGGCTCAGTCACCTGGGGGCTCGGTCCCCTGGGGGCTCAGTCACCTGGGGCCTAAGTCACCTGGGGGCTCAGTCACCTGGGGCTCAGTCACCTGGGGCCTAGTCACCTGGGGGCTCAGTCACCTGGGGGCTCGGTCACCTGGGGGCTCAGTCACCTGGGGCCTAGTCAACTGGGGGCTCAGTCACCTGGGGGCTCAGTCACCTTCAAATCGAATCAAATCAAATCAAATCAAATGTATTTATATAGCCCTTCGTACATTAGCTGATATCTCAAAGTGCTGTACAGAAACCCAGCCTAAAACCCCAAACAGCAAGTAATGTAAGTGTAGAAGCACGGTGGCTAGGAAAATCTCCCTAGAAAGGCCAAAACCTAGGAAGAAACCTAGAGAGGACCCAGGCTATGTGGGGTGGCCAGTCCTCTTCTGGATGTGCCGGGTGGAGATTATAACAGAACATGGACAAGATGTTCAAATGTTCATAAATGACCAGCATGGTCAAATAATAATAATCACAGGCAGGGCAGTTGAAACTGGAGTAGCAGCACTGCCAGGTGAACTGGGGACAGCAAGGAGTCATCATGTCAGGTAGTCCTGAGGCATGGTCTTAGGGCTCAGGTCCTCCGAGAGAGAGAAAGAAAGAGAGAAAGAGAGAATTAGAGAGCGCATACTTAAATTCACACAGGACACCGGATAGGACAGGAGAAGTACTCAGATATAACTGACCCTAGCCCCCGACACAAACTACTGCAACATAAATACTGGAGGCTGAGACAGGAGGGGTCAGGAGACACTGTGGCCTCATCCGAGGACACCCCGGACAGGAGAGGGCCAAACAGGAAGGATATAACCCCACCCACTTTGCCAAAGGACAGCCCCTACACCACTAGAGGGATATCTTCAACCACCAACTTACCATCCTGAGACAAGGCCGAGTATAGCCCACAAAGACCTCCGCCACGGCACAACCCATGGGGGGGGGCGCCAACCCAGACAGGAAGATCACATCAGTGACTCAACCCACTCAAGTGACGCACCCCTCCTGGGATGGTATGAAAGAGCCGTAGTAATTCAGTGACTCAGCCACTGTAATAGGGTTAGAGGCAGAGAATCCCAGTGGAAAAAGGGGAACCGGCCAGGCAGAGACAGCAAGGGCGGTTCGTTGCTCCAGAGCCTTTCCGTTCACCTTTACACTCCTGGGCCAGACTACACTCAATCATATAGAGATATAGAGATATAGAGATGAGTCTTCAGTAAAGACTTAAAGGCTGAGACTGAGTCTGCGTCTCTCACATGGGTAGGCAGACCATTCCATAAAAATGGAGCTCTGTAGGAGAAAGCCCTGCCTCCAGCTGTTTGCTTAGAAATTCTAGGGACAATTAGGAGGCCTGCGTCTTGTGACCGTAGCGTACGTGTAGGTATGTACGGCAGGACCAAATCGGAAAGATAGGTAGGGGCAAGCCCATGTAATGCTTTGTAGGTTAGCAGTAAAACCTTGAAATCAGCCCGAGCCTTAACAGGAAGCCAGTGTATTGAGGCTAGCACTGGAGTAATATGATCAAATGTTTTGGTTCTAGTCAGGATTCTAGCAGCCGTAATTAGCACTAACCATGTGTATGTAATAAATAAAATGTGAATTGATTTGATGTGATTTGTCATGGAAAGAGTAGGTGTTCTTAATATTTTGTACACTCAGTGTATGTGATGTATTATCATTAACGGTTACATTTTATTGATAACATACATTAGAACTCTCTTGGTGAAGTCCACAGGACTGAACATTAGCATCACCAACACATACAGATCAGTGGTAACTCTACAATTCACTGGAAAAGGCAATGCACACCGGGAAATTATACTCGAGGTGTGCCTTATTGGGGCATGGCTTTCAAATGGTTATTTTTGGCCACCCGTGAGAGGCAGTGTTGTATCACTTTAACTGGTCTATGCTTGCGCTAATTTACATGTTATAATGTCTGCTGCTAGTTCTGATGTCTTAAATGTTTACATAAGAGCATGTAGCAATAAAGACTTGTGAGTGTAGTTTGTAATGTCCTTAACTCAACATTGACCTTGTCAAGAAATACGGACCTCTTGATGTAGTGTTTAAAACTACTATATGAGGTGTTATTGTAGAACTCCATTGGGGTAAACAATAAACACTTCCTGGTGTTAAAACTACTATATGAGGTGTTATTGTAGAACTCCATTGGGGTAAACAATAAACACTTCCTGGTGTTAAAACTACTATATGAGGTGTTATTGTAGAACTCCATTGGGGTAAACAATAAACACTTCCTGGTGTTAAAACTACTATATGAGGTGTTATTGTAGAACTCCATTGGGGTAAACAATAAACACTTCCTGGTGTTAAAACTACTATATGAGGTGTTATTGTAGAACTCCATTGGGGTAAACAATAAACACTTCCTGGTGTTAAAACTACTATATGAGGTGTTATTGTAGAACTCCATTGGGGTAAACAATAAACACTTCCTGGTGTTAAAACTACTATATGAGGTGTTATTGTAGAACTCCATTGGGGTAAACAATAAACACTTCCTGGTGTTAAAACTACTACATGAGGTGTTATTGCATAACACTGAAAGTGTTAATGGGTAACACTGACAAAGTGTAACAGCATCAGCACTGAGTACAGTGTTAATGTAACACTCAAAAGTTTGGTGTATAGACACTGGCCCAATTTGAAATGTAACACTGTTAGGGTTCATGTGAACAAGGCAAGTCAGTTAAGAACAAATTCTTAATTACAATGACGGTCTAAAACTACTATGCTGGGGTGTTATTGTGGGACTCCCAATCACAGCTGGTTGTGATACAACAATAAACCGCTGCTCCACTCAGGAGCCTGTTGATTTAACACTGAAGAATTTGTTATGCGCTCATATTGTACTGTCACTAAGTTTAATCATATTTATAGAAATGTGAAAACTTTAGTAAGTCGTTTATCATTTGATTTAGAAATAATATCCGTCATTTCAAGCCCTATTGCCCCAGTTTTGTTGAATCTGAAGAAATCTATGATTTTCATAATATTTGTACAATGTACATCAGCAATTTCTAGCTATTTTAACCAGGAAGGGATTTCCTTTCTAAACAGCATGTTATTGTTTGTAGCCTCCTCATGAAAAATAATGATGTTTGGGTAAGTTTATTTAGGTGGAAATCTACATTTTGCCCTTTCTTTCAACTGGTTAAAATCCCAATCCCAGATTTTTTTACAAATGAAACATAGTTTGCTGTGACTTACAAAGTAAGGCCCACCAAGTTCCACAGAGAAAGATGCAAGTGTCTTGTGAGATGGTTTATTCAACACATAAAACACAATCAGACACATGAAGAGGTAATATAGCATGACGTCCCAGATACATTAGTTTACATGTTCATACAGCATTTAATTTGTCCTCCATTCACATTTTATACATGTAATTATTATCATTATCACTAAAACAGGAGATGGACTCTAGATCAGCTCAGGTCATCCTCAGAGTGGCTTTCCTTTTGTTCACTCTACAGAAACAGAGATGGACTCCTGCCCTATGGACCGTTCTGGTTCACTCTACAGAAACAGGAGATGGACTCCTGCCCTATGGACCGTTCTGGTTCACTCTACAGAAACAGGAGATGGTCTTGCCCTATGGGCCGTTCTGGTTCACTCTACAGAAACAGGAGATGGTCTAGCCCTATGGGCCGTTCTGGTTCACTCTACAGAAACAGGAGATGGACTCCTGCCCTATGGGCCGTTCTGGTTCACTCTACAGAAACAGGAGATGGACTCCTGCCCTACGGGCTGTTCTGGTCCACTCTACAGAAACAGGAGATGGACTCCTGCCCTATGGGCCGTTCTGGTTCACTCTACAGAAACATGAGATGGACTCCTGCCCTACGGGCCGTTCTGGTTCACTTACAGAAACATGAGATGGACTCCTGCCCTATGGGCCGTTCTGGTCCACTCTACAGAAACAGGAGATGGTCTCCTGCCCTATGGGCCGTTCTGGTTCACTCTACAGAAACATGAGATGGACTCCTGCCCTACGGGCCGTTCTGGTTCACTCTACAGAAACATGAGATGGACTCCTGCCCTTTCTTGTAGCCACTCTCAGAAACAGGAGATGGTCTCCTTGGGCCGTTCTGGTTCACTCTACAGAAACATGAGATGGACTCCTGCCCTTTCTGGTTCACTGGTTACAGAAACATGAGATGGACTCCTGCCCTACGGGCCGTTTTTTACAAAGAAACATGAGATGGACTCCTGCCCTATGGCCCGTTCAAGTTCACTACAGAAACAGGAGATGGACTCCTGCCCTATGGGCCGTTCTGGTTCACTCTACAGAAACAGGAGATGGACTCCTGCCCTATGGGGTGTTCTAGTTCACTCTACAGAAACAGGAGACATGTTCATACAGCATTTAATTTTCACTCATACAGAAACATGAGATGGACTCCTGCCCTACGGGCCGTTTGGTTACTCTACAGAAACATGAGATGGACTACGGGCCGTTCTAGTTCACTCTACAGAAACATGAGATGGACTCCTCAGAGTGGCGTTCTGGTTCACTCTACAGAAACATGAGATGGACTCCTGCCCTATGGGCCGTTCTGGTTCACTCTACAGAAACATGAAACAGTCCACTCTACAGAGGAGATGGACTCCTGCCCTATGGACCGTTCTGGTTCACTCTACAGAAACAGGAGATGGTCTCCTGCCCTATGGGCCGTTCTGGTTCACTCTACAGAAACAGGAGATGGACTCCTGCCCTATGGGCCGTTCTGGTTCACTCTACAGAAACAGGAGATGGACTCCTGCCCTACGGGCTGTTCTGGTCCACTCTACAGAAACAGGAGATGGACTCCTGCCCTATGGGCCGTTCTGGTTCACTCTACAGAAACATGAGATGGACTCCTGCCCTATGGGCCGTTCTGGTTCACTCTACAGAAACATGAGATGGACTCCTGCCCTACGGGCCGTTCTGGTTCACTCTACAGAAACATGAGATGGACTCCTGCCCTATGGGCCGTTCTGGTCCACTCTACAGAAACAGGAGATGGTCTCCTGCCCTATGGGCCGTTCTGGTTCACTCTACAGAAACATGAGATGGACTCCTGCCCTACGGGCCGTTCTGGTTCACTCTACAGAAACATGAGATGGACTCCTGCCCTACGGGCCGTTCTGGTTCACTCTACAGAAACATGAGATGGACTCCTGCCCTATGGGCCGTTCTGGTTCACTCTACAGAAACAGGAGATGGACTCCTGCCCTATGGGCCGTTCTGGTTCACTCTACAGAAACAGGAGATGGACTCCTGCCCTATGGGGCGTTCTGGTTCACTCTACAGAAACAGGAGATGGACTCCTGCCCTACGGGCCGTTCTGGTTCACTCTACAGAAACATGAGATGGACTCCTGCCCTACGGGCCGTTCTGGTTCACTCTACAGAAACATGAGATGGACTCCTGCCCTACGGGCCGTTCTGGTTCACTCTACAGAAACATGAGATGGACTCCTCGTTCTGGTTCACTCTACAGAAACATGAGATGGACTCCTGCCCTATGGGCCGTTCTGGTTCACTCTACAGAAACATGAGATGGACTCCTGCCCTACGGCCGTTCTGGTCCACTCTACAGAAACAGGAGATGGACTCCTGCCCTATGGGCCATTCTGGTTCACTCTACAGAAACAGGAGATGGACTCCTGCCCTATGGGCCGTTCTGGTTCACTCTACAGAAACAGGAGATGGACTCCTGCCCTATGGGCCGTTCTGGTTCACTCTACAGAAACAGGAGATGGACTCCTGCCCTACGGGCCGTTCTGGTTCACTTTACAGAAACAGGAGATGGACTCCTGCCCTATGGGCCGTTCTGGTTCACTCTACAGAAACAGGAGATGGACTCCTGCCCTATGGACCGTTCTGGTTCACTCTACAGAAACAGGAGATGGACTCCTGCCCTATGGACCATTCTGGTTCACTCTACAGAAACAGGAGATGGACTCCTGCCCTATGGACCGTTCTGGTTCACTCTACAGAAACAGGAGATGGACTCCTGCCCTATGGACCGTTCTGGTTCACTCTACAGAAACAGGAGATGGTCTCCTGCCCTATGGGCCGTTCTGGTTCACTCTACAGAAACAGGAGATGGACTCCTGCCCTATGGGCCGTTCTGGTTCACTCTACAGAAACAGGAGATGGACTCCTGCCCTACGGGCTGTTCTGGTCCACTCTACAGAAACAGGAGATGGACTCCTGCCCTATGGGCCATTCTGGTTCACTCTACAGAAACAGGAGATGGATTCCTGCCCTATGGGCCTTTCTGGTTCACTCTACAGAAACAGGAGATGGATTCCTGCACTACGGGCCGTTCTGGTTCACTCTACAGAAACAGGAGATGGACTCCTGCCCTATGGGCCGTTCTGGTTCACTCTACAGAAACAGGAGATGGATTCCTGCCCTATAGGCCTTTCTGGTTCACTCTACAGAAACAGGAGATGGATTCCTGCCCTATGGGCCGTTCTGGTTCACTCTACAGAAACAGGAGATGGACTCCTGCCCTACGGGCCGTTCTGGTTCACTCTACAGAAACAGGAGATGGACTCCTGCCCTACGGGCCATTCTGGTTCACTCTACAGAAACAGGAGATGGTCTCCTGCCCTACGGGCCGTTCTGGTTCACTCTACAGAAACAGGAGATGGTCTCCTGCCCTACGGGTCGTTCTGGTTCACTCTACAGAAACAGGAGATGGACTCCAGCCCTACGGGCCGTTCTGGTTCACTCTACAGAAACAGGAGATGGTCTCCTGCATTACGGGCCGTTCTGGTTCACTCTACAGAAACAGGAGATGGTCTCCTGCACTACGGGCCGCTCTGGTTCACTCTACAGAAACATCAGATAGACTCCATCCCGACCCAGTCCAACCCAGCCCGACCCAGTCCAACCCAGTCCAACCCAGATACTGTGAGCTCCACCGGTATTGGGACAGTGACACATGCTGTACGGTTCTAAATACTTCTACATGGACGTTACCATGACGATATATAGTCCTGAATTAATAATGACGAGGGAGAAAGTAAAAAAAGTTAAATGCACACATCATACACCGAAAACAGAGGTTAGCATTTTATTTCATACCCCCAAGACATGCTAACCTCTCACCATTACAATAACAGGGGAGATTAGCATTTTATATAAACCCCCAAGACATGCTAACCTCTCACCATTACATTAACAGGGGAGGTTAGCATTTTATTTCATACCCCCAAGACATGCTAACCTCTCACCATTACAATAACAGGGAGGTTAGCATTTTATTTCATACCCCCAAGACATGCTAACCTCTCACCATTACAATAACAGGGGAGGTTTGCATTTTATTTCATACCCCCAAGACATGCTAACCTCTCACCATTACAATAACAGGGGAGGTTAGCATTTTATTTCATACCCCAAGACATGCTAACCTCTCACCATTACAATAACAGGGAGGTTAGCATTTTATTTCATACCCCCAAGACATGCTAACCTCTCACCATTACAATAACAGGGAGGTTAGCATTTTATTTCATACCCCCAAGACATGCTAACCTCTCACCATTACAATAACAGGGGAGGTTAGCATTTTATATCATACCCCCAAGACATGCTAACCTCTCACCATTACAATAACAGGGGAGGTTAGCATTTTATATCATACCCCCAAGACATGCTAACCTCTCACCATTACAATAACAGGGGAGGTTAGCATTTTATATCATACCCCCAAGACATGCTAACCTCTCACCATTACAATAACAGGGGAGGTTAGCATTTTTGGAGAGTATGATGTTTTTGTCTGTAAGGTTCTCACTCATTATTAATCAAGATTCAGTCAGGATTATCCGTAATCATGATAACATCCACGTTAATGTAGAAGTGTTTAGAAACATAGTCGATTCTAATCTCCATTATTTAACATGTCTATTGGGCACAAAATAATCTGAAACTCAACCAAAACAAACAACAAATGCATCCAACAAGTTTGTAGAGTCACAAGATTGATATAGTTAATGCTATGAACATGGGACCAAATACTAAACTTTTGACTACTGTAATACATAGAAGTGAATTTGTCCCAGTACTTTTGGTCTCCTAATATGGGGGGCTATATACAAAAAGTGATTTTTAAACCGTTCATCCGATATCATCAAGGTGAACACAGCAGTAAGTCATCAAGGTGAACACAGCAGTAAGTCATCAAGGTGAACACAGCAGTAAGTCATCAAGGTGAATACAGCAGTAAGTCATCAAGGTGAACACAGCAGTAAGTCATCAAGGTGAACACAGCAGTAAGTCATCAAGGTGAACACAGCAGTAAGTCATCAAGGTGAACACAGCAGTAAGTCATCAAGGTGAACACAGCAGTAAGTCATCAAGGTGAACACAGCAGTAAGTCATCAAGGTGAACACAGCAGTAAGTCATCAAGGTGAACACAGCAGTAAGTCATCAAGGTGAATACAGTATCATTAGGTTCCTCTAAGTATCAGACAGTAATACGGTAATGGGATCTCTATGGATATGGTTGTAGTTGTTCTGTAAGGCTCATCACAGCAAGGTGGAGAAGTGACTGAACTGGTCTGATCCACTGGCCATCACTGTAGCATGGAAACGCCTGGGACGGTCTGGGTCCTGCAGAGAGAGAGAGAGAGAGAAACATAGGGTAGACACAGGTAGAGACATATCTACAGTAGTTCTCACCTGTATAGGGTAGATACAGGTAGAGACATATCTACAGTAGTCCTCACCTGTAAAGGGTAGACACAGGTAGAGACATATCTACAGGAGTTCTCACCTGTAAAGGGTAGATACAGGTAGAGACATATCTACAGTAGTCCTCACCTGTAAAGGGTAGATACAGGTAGAGACATATCTACAGTAGTTCTCACCTGTAAAGGGTAGATACAGGTAGAGACATATCTACAGTAGTTCTCACCTGTAAAGGGTAGGCACAGGTAGCGACATATCTACAGTAGTTCTCACCTGTATAGGGTAGGCACAGGTAGGGACGTATCGGATCACGAAGCCACAGCGTCTCTTCTGGGATGTGTTGGGGTCACTGGCGTGGACCAGGAACCCATCATGGATCTGATAACCATCAACATTAAATCACAATCCAAAATGGCACCTTGATTCTTATTGTTTGTACAGGACAATTGGTGAGAAACACAATATGGTTGTAGAAGAAAAGAGAATAGAGTGTATTTCCCTGTAATACAGAATGTCCAGTAGGACTTGGGATGGGAAGCTCACTGTAATACAGAATGCCCAGTAGGACCTGGGATGGGAAGCTCCCTGTAATACAGAATGTCTAGTAGGACCTGGGATGGGAAGCTCCCTGTAATACAGAATATACAGTAGGTGTTATGCTGGTGAATGAGGACCCAAAAGTGACTTAACAGAAACAGAGTCTTTATTCCAGTCTTTAACAAAAAACGATAATCCTGGATATTATCTCAGGTAAAGTCAAAACAGGAAAACTGAAATCCTCTCGTCTGTAGAGAGGAACGACTGGAGACGCGACCACAGACTGCAGGTCGCTTCGGGAAGGCGCAGGCCGTAGCTGATATAGATACCTGCTCACACGCAGCATCTGAAGAAGGCAAAAACACGACAGGACGGAACAAGGACACAGAACAGCAAACATCAAACAATGATCCGACAAGGACAGAAGCGGAAACAGAGGGAGAAATAGGGACTCTAATCAGAGGGCAAAATAGGGGACAGGTGTGAAAGAGTAAATGAGGTAGTTAGGAGAATGAGGAACAGCTGGGAGCAGGAACGGAACGATAGAGAGAGAGAGCGAGAGAGGGAGAGAGGGAGGGGGAGAGAGAGGGATAGAAAGAGGGAAAGAACCTAATAAGACCAGCAGGGGGAAACGAATAGAAGGGGAAGCACAGGGACAAGACATGACAATCAATGACAAAACATGACAGTAGGACTTGGGATGGGAAGCTCCCTGTAATACAGAATGTCCAGTGGGACTTGGGATGGGAAGCTCACTGTAATACAGAATGCCCAGTAGGACCTGGGATGGGAAGCTCACTGTAATACAGAATGTCCAGTAGGACCTGGGATGGGAAGCTCCCTGTAATACAGAATGTCTAGTAGGACCTGGGATGGGAAGCTCCCTGTAATACAGAATGTCCAGTAGGAATTGGGATGGGAAGCTCACTGTAATACAGAATGCCCAGTAGGACCTGGGATGGGAAGCTCACTGTAATACAGAATGTCTAGTAGGACCTGGGATGGGAAGCTCCCTGTAATACAGAATGTCCAGTAGGAATTGGGATGGAAAGCTCCCTGTAATACAGAATGTCCAGTAGGAATTGGGATGGGAAGCTCACTGTAATACAGCATGTCCAGTAGGAATTGGGATGGGAAGCTCACTGTAATACAGAATGTCCAGTAGGAATTGGGATGGGAAGCTCACTGTAATACAGAATGTCCAGTAGGAATTGGGATGGGAAGCTCACTGTAATACAGAATGTCCAGTAGGAATTGGGATGGGAAGCTCCCTGTAATACAGAATGTCTGTTTGCTGACATTTGTTGTTCTTAAAAAGACAAGAATCCCCGTAGGGGGGCAGTGTGACTTACAGACATCTGCCCAGCCAGCAGGGGGCAGAGTAGAGCGCTATCCGTTTGCACCAGCTCCTCAGGGATCTCCTGGTTGACTGACAGCATGTTTCCGGGGCGGGAGGCGAGTTGGTGGGGCAGCATGCCAGAGCAGTGGCTTCCTGGAGGAGGAGGGGGAAGAGGGGAGGGGGAGACAGGACAGAGGAGAGGAGAGAGAGGAGAGGAGAGGAGAGGAGAGGAGAGAGGAGAGGGAGAGGAGAGAGGAGGAGAGGAGAGGAGAGGAGAGGAGAGGAGAGGAGAGAGAGGAGAGGAGAGTGAACACTTTTACTAACCACACAGACTCTAGTCTTCTGTTTGTCTATGAAAGGACATCTTATCACAGTCATTTACTGCAGTCATTTCATGCTAGAATGACAGAAAGAGGCTTTCAGACCATTAACTGTACCTGGCTAAATGCAGATACATATTTTGAGGAGACATTGACGTATTTATTTATCTAGTTGTGGCACCAATTAGAACTGAACTGGCCGTTTCTGGAAACAAAATGATTGGGTGAGTTTTAGGTGGTCAGGGGAGCTGCAGTACCTGGGATGACCTTCAGGGCTCCGTTTTCTGCCAGTGAGTCGTCTAGAGCCAGCCACACCGACAGGACTGGACCCCCAGCTATTCCCCAGTACCTGGAGGAATCAGACAGCTGCTGAGTAAATACTTGTTATTACTCAAAACGTACTGTAGTAGTAGGACTGGTGTAGTAGTAGTAATATTGTAGTAGTATTGTGGTAGTAGTAGCTGTAGTATTGTAGTTGTAGTAGTTGTACTGTAGTAGTGGGACTGGTGTAGTAGTAGTAATATTGTAGTAGTATTGTGGTAGTAGTAGCTGTAGTATTGTAGTTGTAGTAGTTGTACTGTAGTAGTGGGACTGGTGTAGTAGTAGTAATATTGTAGTAGTATTGTGGTAGTAGTAGCTGTAGTATTGTAGTTGTAGTAGTTGTACTGTAGTAGTACGACTGGTAGGACTGGTGTAGTAGTAGTAATATTGTAGTAGTATTGTGGTAGTAGTAGCTGTAGTATTGTAGTTGTAGTAGTTGTACTGTAGTAGTAGGACTGGTAGGACTGGTGTAGTAGTAGTAATATTGTAGTAGTATTGTGGTAGTAGTAGCTGTAGTATTGTAGTTGTAGTAGTTGTACTGTAGTAGTAGGACTGGTAGGACTGGTGTAGTAGTAGTACTATTGTAGTAGTATTGTGGTAGTAGTAGCTGTAGTATTGTAGTTGTAGTAGTTGTACTGTAGTAGTAGGACTGGTAGGACTGGTGTAGTCATCACAGTTGCAAATGAGAACTTGTTCTCAACTAGCCTACCTGGTTAAATAAAGGTGAAAGTAGTATTGTAGTAGTGTTGTGGTAGTAGTAGCTGTAGTATTGTAGTAGTAGTAGTTGTACTGTAGTAGTATGACTGGTGTAGTAGTAGTAATATTGTAGTAATATTGTGGTAGTAGTAGCTGTATTGTATTGTAGTTGTAGTATTGTAGTAGTAGTAGTAGCTGTAGTATTGTAGTTGTAGTAGTAGTAGCTGTAGTATTGTAGTTGTAGTAGTTGTACTGTAGTAGTAGGACTGGTGTAGTAGTAGTAATATTGTAGTAATATTGTGGTACTGTGTGGCTGTGGGGTGGGGTGTGGGGGTTGTTGGGTACTTGCAGATGAAGCGTGAGTCTAGCAGGATGACATCAGAGCCCAGGATGGACTGTACCACCTGTAGGATGTGGGGGTGTTTGGCCAGGCCCATCACCCAGGGGTACTGCAGGTGCACATTGTGGAGACTGTACTGGGTATACTCCTCACCTGAAGTCAGGTAAACACAGGTAGATATCAGTCAATACAGGTAGATATAATTCAATACAGGGAGAAACAGATAGATTGAATTCAATACAGGTAGGTTTCCTTCAATACAGGTAGACAAAGGTAGATATCATTCAATACAGATAGGTATCATTCAATACAGGTAGATATCATTCAATACAGATAGGTATCATTCAATACAGGTAAATATCATTCAATACAGGTAGGTATCATTCAATACAGGTAGATACCATTCAATACAGGTAGATATAATTCAATACAGGTAGATATCATTCAATACAGGTAGATATCATTCAATACAGGTAGATATCATTCAATACAGGTAGATATAATTCAATACAGGTAGATATCATTCAATACAGGTAGATATCATTCATTACAGATAGACACAGGTAGATATCATTCAATACAGGTAGATATCATTATAGTATATCATTCAATACAGGTAGATATCATTCAATACAGGTAGATATCATTCATTACAGATAGACACAGGTAGATATCATTCAATTACAGGTAGGTATCATTCATTCAATATAGGTAGATATCATTCAATACAGGTAGATACTATTCAATACAGGTAGATATCATTCAATACAGATAGATATAATTCAAAACAGGTAGATATCATTCAATTACAGGTAGATACATATAGATATCATTCAATACAGGTAGATAGATATAATTCAATACAGGTAGATACTCATTCAATACAGGTAGATATCATTCAATACAGGTAGATATAATTCAAAACAGGTAGATATAAATTCAAAACAGGTTAGATTCATTCAATACAGGTAGATATCATTCAATACAGGTAGATAGGTAGATATCATTCAATACAGGTAGATATCATTCAATACAGGTAGATATCATTCAATACAGGTAGATATCATTCATAACAGATAGACACAGGTAGATATCATTCAATACAGGTATATACATATAGATATCATTCAATACAGATAGATATGATTCAATACAGGTAATTACCATTCAATACAGGTAGATATAATTTAAAACAGGTAGATATCTTTCATTACAGGTAGATACCGGTAGATATCATTCAAAACAGGTAGATATCATTCAATACAGGTAGATACATATGAATATCATTCAATACAGGTAGATATCGTTCAATACAGGTAGATATCATTCAATACAGGTAAACAGAGTTAGATATAATTCAATACAGGTAGATACCATTCAATACAGATAGATATCATTCAATACAGATAGATATCATTCAGACAGAGGTAGATATAATTCAATACTGGTAGACAGAGTTAGATGTAATTCAATACAGATAGACAGAGTTAGATGTAATTCAATACAGATAGACAGAGGTAGATATAATTCAATACAGATAGACAGAGTTAGATGTAATTCAATACAGATAGACAGAGTTAGATGTAATTCAATACAGATAGACAGAGTTAGATGTAATTCAATACAGGTAGACGAGTTAGATGTAATTCAATACAGAGAGACAGAGTTAGATGTAATTCAATACAGATAGACAGAGTTAGATGTAATTCCATACAGATAGACAGAGTTAGATGTAATTCAATACAGATAGACAGAGATAGATCTGTACAATACAGGTAGACAGAGTTAGATGTAATTCAATACAGATAGACAGAGTTAGATGTAATTCAATACAGGTAGAGATAGATGTAATTCAATACAGAGAGACAGAGTTAGATGTAATTCAATACAGATAGACAGAGTTAGATGTAATTCCATACAGATAGACAGAGTTAGATGTAATTCAATACAGATAGACAGAGTTAGATGTAATTCAATACAGATAGACAGAGTTAGATGTAATTCAATACAGATAGACAGAGATAGATCTGTACAATACAGGTAGACAGAGTTAGATGTAATTCAATACAGATAGACAGAGTTAGATGTAATTCAATACAGGTAGACCGAGTTAGATGTAATTCAATACAGAGAGACATAGTTAGATGTAATTCAATACAGATAGACAGAGTTAGATGTAATTCAATACAGATAGACAGAGTTAGATGTAATTCAATACAGATAGACAGAGTTAGATGTAATTCAATACAGATAGACAGAGTTAGATGTAATTCAATACAGATAGACAGAGTTAGATGTAATTCAATACAGATAGACAGAATGTAATTCAATACAGATAGACAGAGTTAGATGTAATTCAATACAGAGAGACAGAGTTAGATGTAATTCAATACAGATAGACAGAGTTAGATGTAATTCAATACAGATAGACAGAGTTAGATGTAATTCAATACAGATAGACAGAGTTAGATGTAATTCAATACAGATAGACAGAGTTAGATGTAATTCAATACAGATAGACAGATGAAGTTAACATTCCCTAACCCCACCCCCCCTCCTCCTCCTCCTCATCCCCCTCCACTCACCAAACTCTCTCTCCAGGTGGTTGAAGGCCTGTCTGGCCTCCCTCAGCTCTGTGTTGTCTAGGACCGGTACGGCAGAGAGGAATCCCTGCTGGTTGTAACGTTCCTTCATCTGACACGTTGACACACTCATCTCTGGGATGGCTGCTGTACACGCCAGTCCTGACTGCGTCAACTCCACTGGGTGAAGGCTGTTTTTATAACCTGGAAAGAGAGGGAGAACAGAGAGACAAAGGGAGTGTGTCTCTGAGTTGTGCCCAGGCCATAAACAGGCGTCCTAACATAGGTATTTCTGTTTATCTCTCTCTCTCTCTCTCTCTCTCTCTCTCTCTCTCTCTCTCTCTCTCTCTCTCTCTCTCTCTCTCTCTCTCTCTCTCTCTCTCTCTCTCTCTCTCTCTCTCTCTCTCTCTCTCTCTCTCTCTCTCTCTCTCTCTCTCTCTCGTGGCTGAGTTAGTCACAACATGAGACAGGGGATCTCATGTTAACCAGAGCCCTAATGGAATAGACAGGGGGTCTCATGTTAACCAGGGCCCTAATGGAATAGACAGGGGGTCTCATGTTAACCAGAGCCTTAAGGGAATAGACAGGGGGTCTCATGTTAACCAGAGCCCCAATGGAATAGACAGGGGGTCTCATGTTAACCAGAGCCCTAAGGGAATAGACAGGGGGTCTCATGTTAACCAGAGCCCCAAGGGAATAGACAGGGGTCTCATGTTAACCAGAGCCCTAAGGGAACAGACAGGGGTCTCATGTTAACCAGAGCCCTAAGGGAATAGAAAGGGGGTCTCATGTTAACCAGAGCCCTAAGGGAATAGACAGGGGTCTCATGTTAACCAGAGCCCCAATGGAATAGACAGGGGGTCTCATGTTAACCAGAGCCTTAAGGGAATAGACAGGGGGTCTCATGTTAACCAGAGCCTTAAGGGAATAGACAGGGGTCTCATGTTAACCAGAGCCCCAATGGAATAGACAGGGGGTCTCATGTTAACCAGAGCCTTAAGGGAATAGACAGGGGGTCTCATGTTAACCAGAGCCCTAATGGAATAGACAGGGGGTCTCATGTTAACCAGAGCCCTAAGGGGATAGACAGGGGGTCTCATGTTAACTAGAGCCCTAAGGGAATAGACAGGGGGTCTCATGTTAACCAGAGCCCTAAGGGAATAGACAGGGGTCTCATGTTAACCAGAGCCCTAAGGGAACAGACAGGGGGTCTCATGTTAACCAGAGCCCTAAGGGAATAGACAGGGGGTCTCATGTTAACCAGAGCCCTAAGGGAATATACAGGGGTCTCATGTTAACCAGAGCCCCAATGGAATAGACAGGGGGTCTCATGTTAACCAGAGCCTTAAGGGAATAGACAGGGGGTCTCATGTTAACCAGCGCCCTAAGGGAATAGACAGGGGGTCTCATGTTAACCAGAGCCCTAAGAGAATAGACAGGGGTTCTCATGTTAAGCAGAGCCCTAAGGAATAGACAGGGGTCTCATGTTAACCAGAGCCCTAAGGGAATAGACAGTGGTCTCATGTTAACCAGAGCCATAAGGGAATAGACAGGGGGTCTCATGTTAACCAGAGCCCTAAGGGAATGGACATGGGGTCTCATGTTAACCAGAGCCCTAAGGGAATAGACAGGGGTCTCATGTTAACCAGAGCCCTAATGGAATAGACAGGGGGTTTCATGTTAACCAGAGCCTTAAGGGAATAGACAGGGGGTCTCATGTTAACCAGAGCCCTAAGGGAATAGACAGGGGGTCTCATGTTAAACAGAGCCCTAAGGGAATAGACAGGGGGTCTCATGTTAACCAGAGCCCTAAGGGAATAGACAGGGGGTCTCATGTTAACCAGAGCCCTAAGGGAATAGACAGGGGGTCTCATGTTAACCAGAGCCCTAAGGGAATAGACAGGGGTCTCATGTTAACCAGAGCCCTAAGGGAATAGACAGGGGTCTCATGTTAACCAGAGCCCTAATGGAATAGACAGGGGTCTCATGTTAACCAGAGCCTAAGGGAATAGACAGGGGGTCTCATGTTAACCAGAGCCCTAAGGGAATAGACAGGGGTCTCATGTTAACCAGAGCCCTAAGGGAACAGACAGGGGTCTCATGTTAACCAGAGCCCTAAGGGAATAGACAGGGGGTCTCATGTTAACCAGAGCCCTAAGGGAATATACAGGGGTCTCATGTTAACCAGAGCCCCAATGGAATAGACAGGGGGTCTCATGTTAACCAGAGCCTTAAGGGAATAGACAGGGGTCTCATGTTAACCAGCGCCCTAAGGGAATAGACAGGGGTCTCATGTTAACCAGAGCCCTAAGGGAATAGACAGGGGTTCTCATGTTAAGCAGAGCCCTAAGGAATAGACAGGGGGTCTCATGTTAACCAGAGCCCTAAGGGAATAGACAGGGTCTCATGTTAACCAGAGCCATAAGGGAATAGACAGGGGGGTCTCATGTTAACCAGAGCCCTAAGGGAATGGACATGGGGTCTCATGTTAACCAGAGCCCTAAGGGAATAGACAGGGGTCTCATGTTAACCAGAGCCCTAATGGAATAGACAGGGGGTTTCATGTTAACCAGAGCCTTAAGGAATAGACAGGGGTCTCATGTTAACCAGAGCCCTAAGGGAATAGACAGGGGGTCTCATGTTAAACAGAGCCCTAAGGGAATAGACAGGGGTCTCATGTTAACCAGAGCCCTAAGGGAATAGACAGGGGTCTCATGTTAACCAGAGCCCTAAGGGAATAGACAGGGGGTCTCATGTTAACCAGAGCCCTAAGGAATAGACAGGACAGGGTCTCATGTTAACCAGAGCCCTAAGGAATAGACAGGGGTCTCATGTTAACCAGAGCCCTAATGGAATAGACAGGGGGTCTCATGTTAACCAGAGCCCTAAGGGAATAGACAGGGGTCTCATGTTAACCAGAGCCCTAAGGGAATAGACAGGGGTCTCATGTTAACCAGAGCCCTAAGGGAATAGACAGGGGTCTCATGTTAACCAGAGCCCTAAGGGAATAGACAGGGGGTCTCATGTTAACCAGAGCCCTAATGGAATAGACAGGGGTCTCATGTTAACCAGAGCCCTAAGGGAATAGACAGGGGGTCTCATGTTAACCAGAGCCCTAAGGGAATAGACAGGGTCTCATGTTAACCAGAGCCCTAAGGGAATAGACAGGGGGTCTCATGTTAACCAGAGCCCTAAGGGAATAGACAGGGGTCTCATGTTAACCAGAGCCCTAATGGAATAGACAGGGGTCTCATGTTAACCAGAGCCTTAAGGGAATAGACAGGGGGTCTCATGTTAACCAGAGCCCTAATGGAATAGACAGGGGTCTCATGTTAACCAGAGCCCTAAGGGAATAGACAGGGGGTCTCATGTTAACCAGAGCCCCAAGGGAATAGACAGGGGTCTCATGTTAACCAGAGCCCTAAGGGAACAGACAGGGGTCTCATGTTAACCAGAGCCCTAAGGGAATAGAAAGGGGGTCTCATGTTAACCAGCGCCTTAAGGGAATAGACAGGGGGTCTCATGTTAACCAGAGCCCTAAGGGAATAGACAGGGGGTCTCATGTTAACCAGAGCCCTAAGGGAATAGACAGGGGTCTCATGTTAACCAGAGCCCTAATGGAATAGACAGGGGGTCTCATGTTAACCAGAGCCCTAATGGAATAGACAGGGGGTCTCATGTTAACCAGAGCCCTAATGGAATAGACAGGGGGTCTCATGTTAACCAGAGCCTTAAGGGAATAGACAGGGGGTCTCATGTTAACCAGAGCCCTAATGGAATAGACAGGGGGTCTCATGTTAACCAGAGCCCTAAGGGAATAGACAGGGGGTCTCATGTTAACCAGAGCCCCAAGGGAATAGACAGGGGTCTCATGTTAACCAGAGCCCTAAGGGAACAGACAGGGGTCTCATGTTAACCAGAGCCCTAAGGGAATAGAAAGGGGGTCTCATGTTAACCAGCGCCTTAAGGGAATAGACAGGGGGTCTCATGTTAACCAGAGCCCTAAGGGAATAGACAGGGGGTCTCATGTTAACCAGAGCCCTAAGGGGATAGACAGGGGGTCTCATGTTAACTAGAGCCCTAAGGGAATAGACAGGGGGTCTCATGTTAACCAGAGCCCTAAGGGAATAGACAGGGGTCTCATGTTAACCAGAGCCCTAAGGGAATAGACAGGGGTCTCATGTTAACCAGAGCCCTAAGGGAATAGACAGGGGGTCTCATGTTAACCAGAGCCGTAAGGGAATAGACAGGGGTCTCATGTTAACCAGAGCCCCAATGGAATAGACAGGGGGTCTCATGTTAACCAGAGCCTTAAGGGAATAGACAGGGGGTCTCATGTTAACCAGAGCCTTAAGGGAATAGACAGGGGGTCTCATGTTAACCAGAGCCCTAATGGAATAGACAGGGGGTCTCATGTTAACCAGAGCCCTAAGGGAATAGACAGGGGTCTCATGTTAACCAGAGCCCTAATGGAATAGACAGGGTTCTCATGTTAACCAGAGCCCTAAGGGAATAGACAGGGGGTCTCATGTTAACCAGAGCCCTAAGGGAATAGACAGGGGTCTCATGTTAACCAGAGCCCTAAGGGAATAGACAGGGGGTCTCATGTTAACCAGAGCCCTAAGGGAATAGACAGGGGTCTCATGTTAACCAGAGCCCTAAGGGAATAGACAGGGGTCTCATGTTAACCAGAGCCCTAATGGAATAGACAGGGGTCTCATGTTAACCAGAGCCTTAAGGGAATAGACAGGGGTCTCATGTTAACCAGAGCCCTAAGGGAATAGACAGGGGTCTCATGTTAACCAGAGCCCTAAGGAATAGACAGGGGTCTCATGTTAACCAGAGCCCTAAGGGAATAGACAGGGGTCTCATGTTAACCAGAGCCCTAAGGAATAGACAGGGGTCTCATGTTAACCAGAGCCCTAAGGGAATAGACAGGGGGTCTCATGTTAACCAGAGCCCTAATGGAATAGACAGGGGGTCTCATGTTAACCAGAGCCCTAAGGGAATAGACAGGGGGTCTCATGTTAACCAGAGCCCTAAGGGAATAGACAGGGGTCTCATGTTAACCAGAGCCCTAAGGGAATAGACAGGGGTCTCATGTTAACCAGAGCCCTAAGGGAATAGACAGGGGTCTCATGTTAACCAGAGCCCTAAGGGAATAGACAGGGGGTCTCATGTTAACCAGAGCCCTAAGGGAATAGACAGGGGTCTCATGTTAACCAGAGCCCTAAGGGAATAGACAGGGGGTCTCATGTTAACCAGAGCCCTAAGGGAATAGACAGGGGGTCTCATGTTAACCAGAGCCCTAATGGAATAGACAGGGGGTCTCATGTTAACCAGAGCCCTAAGGGAATAGACAGGGGGTCTCATGTTAACCAGAGCCCTAATGGAATAGACAGGGGGTCTCATGTTAATAGACAGGGGGTCTCATGTTAACCAGAGCCCTAAGGGAATAGACAGGGGGTCTCATGTTAACCAGAGCCCTAAGGGAATAGACAGGGGTCTCATGTTAACCAGAGCCCTAAGGGAATAGACAGGGGTCTCATGTTAACCAGAGCCCTAAGGGAATAGACAGGGGGTCTCATGTTAACCAGAGCCCTAATGGAATAGACAGGGGGTCTCATGTTAACCAGAGCCTTAAGGAAGGACAGGGGTCTCATGTTAACCAGAGCCCTAAGGGAATAGACAGGGGTCTCATGTTAACCAGAGCCCTAAGGGAATAGACAGGGGGTCTCATGTTAACCAGAGCCCTAATGGAATAGACAGGGGGTCTCATGTTAACCAGAGCCCTAAGGGAATAGACAGGGGGTCTCATGTTAACCAGAGCCCTAAGGGAATAGACAGGGGTCTCATGTTAACCAGAGCCCTAAGGAATAGACAGGGGTCTCATGTTAACCAGAACCCTAAGGGAATAGACAAGGGGTCTCATGTTAACCAGAGCCCTAATGGAATAGACAGGGGGTCTCATGTTAACCAGACAGGGAATAGACAGGGGTCTCATGTTAACCAGAGCCCTAATGGAATAGACAGGGGTCTCATGTTAACCAGAGCCCTAATGGAATAGACAGGGGTCTCATGTTAACCAGAGCCCTAAGGGAATAGACAGGGGTCTCATGTTAACCAGAGCCCTAAGGGAATAGACAGGGGGTCTCATGTTAACCAGAGTCCTAATGGAATAGACAGGGGTCTCATGTTACCCAGAGCCCTAATGGAATAGACAGGGGGTCTCATGTTAACCAGAGCCTTAAGGGAATAGACAGGGGTCTCATGTTAACCAGAGCCCTAAGGGAATAGACAGGGTCTCATGTTAACCAGAGCCCTAAGGGAATAGACAGGGGTCTCATGTTAACCAGAGCCCTAATGGAATAGACAGGGGGTCTCATGTTAACCAGAGCCCTAAGGGAATAGACAGGGGGTCTCATGTTAACCAGAGCCCTAAGGGAATAGACAGGGGGTCTCATGTTAACCAGAGCCCTAAGGGAATAGACAGGGGGTCTCATGTTAACCAGAACCCTAAGGAGCCCATGTTAACCAGAGCCCTAATGGAATAGACAGGGGGTCTCATGTTAACCAGAGCCCTAAGGAATAGACAGGGGTCTCATGTTAACCAGAGCCCTAATGGAATAGACAGGGGGTCTCATGTTAACCAGAGCCCTAAGGGAATAGACAGGGGTCTCATGTTAACCAGAGCCCTAAGGAATAGACAGGGGGTCTCATGTTAACCAGAGCCTTAAGGGAATAGACAGGGGTCTCATGTTAACCAGAGCCCTAAGGGAATAGACAGGGGTCTCATGTTAACCAGAGCCCTAAGGGAATAGACAGGGGGTCTCATGTTAACCAGAGCCCTAAGGGAATAGACAGGGGTCTCATGTTAACCAGAGCCCTAATGGAATAGACAGGGGTCTCATGTTAACCAGAGCCCTAAGGGAATAGACAGGGGTCATGTTAACCAGAGCCCTAAGGAATAGACATGGTGTCTCATGTTAACCAGAGCCCTAAGGGAATAGACAGGGGGTCTCATGTTAACCAGAGCCCTAAGGGAATAGACAGGGGGTCTCATGTTAACCAGAGCCCTAATGGAATAGACAGGGGGTCTCATGTTAACCAGAGCCTTAAGGGACTAGACAGGGGTCTCATGTTAACCAGAGCCCTAATGGAATAGACAGGGGTCTCATGTTAACCAGAGCCTTAAGGGAATAGACAGGGGTCTCATGTTAACCAGAGCCCTAAGGGAATAGACAGGGGTCTCATGTTAACCAGAGCCTAAGGGAATAGACAGGGGGTCTCATGTTAACCAGAGCCCTAATGGAATAGACAGGGGTCTCATGTTAACCAGAGCCCTAAGGGAATAGACAGGGGGTCTCATGTTAACCAGAGCCCTAAGGGGAATAGACAGGGGTCTCATGTTAACCAGAGCCCTAAGGGAATAGACAGGGGGTCTCATGTTAACCAGAACCCTAAGGGAATAGACAGGGGGTCTCATGTTAACCAGAGCCCTAAGGGAATAGACAGGGGTCTCATGTTAACCAGAGCCCTAATGGAATAGACAGGGGTCTCATGTTAACCAGAGCCCTAAGGGAATAGACAGGGGGTCTCATGTTAACCAGAGCCCTAATGGAATAGACAGGGGTCTCATGTTAACCAGAGCCCTAAGGGAATAGACAGGGGGTCTCATGTTAACCAGAGCCCTAAGGGGAATAGACAGGGGTCTCATGTTAACCAGAGCCCTAATGGAATAGACAGGGGTCTCATGTTAACCAGAGCCTTAAGGGAATAGACAGGGGGTCTCATGTTAACCAGAGCCCTAAGGGAATAGACAGGGGTCTCATGTTAACCAGAGCCCTAAGGGAATAGACAGGGGGTCTCATGTTAACCAGAGCCCTAATGGAATAGACAGGGGTCTCATGTTAACCAGAGCCCTAAGGGAATAGACAGGGTCTCATGTTAACCAGAGCCCTAAGGGAATAGACAGGGGTCTCATGGGAATAGACAGGGGTCTCATGTTAACCAGAGCCCTAAGGGAATAGACAAGGGGTCTCATGTTAACCAGAGCCCTAATGGAATAGACAGGGGAGGGGTCTCATGTTAACCAGAGCCCTAAGACAGGGGGTCTCATGTTAACCAGAGCCCTAAGGAATAGACAGGGGGTCTCATGTTAACCAGAGCCCTAAGGGAATAGACAGGGGGTCTCATGTTAACCAGAGCCCTAAGGGAATAGACAGGGGTCTCATGTTAACCAGAGCCTTATGGGAATAGACAGGGGTCTCATGTTAACCAGAGCCCTAAGGGAATAGACAGGGGTCTCATGTTAACCAGAGCCCTAAGGGAATAGACAGGGGGTCTCATGTTAACCAGAGCCCTAAGGGAATAGACAGGGGTCTCATGTTAACCAGAGCCCTAATGGAATAGACAGGGGTCTCATGTTAACCAGAGCCCTAAGGGAATAGACAGGGGGTCTCATGTTAACCAGAGCCCTAAGGGAATAGACATGGTGTCTCATGTTAACCAGAGCCCTAAGGGAATAGACAGGGGGTCTCATGTTAACCAGAGCCCTAAGGGAATAGACAAGGGGTCTCATGTTAACCAGAGCCCTAATGGAATAGACAGGGGAGGGGGTCTCATGTTAACCAGAGCCTTAAGGGAATAGACAGGGGTCTCATGTTAACCAGAGCCCTAATGGAATAGACAGGGGTCTCATGTTAACCAGAGCCCTAAGGGAATAGGGGGATGTTAACCAGAGGGGTAGACAGGGGTCTCATGTTAACCAGAGCCCTAAGGGAATAGACAGGGGTCTCATGTTAACCAGAGCCCTAAGGGAATAGACAGGGGGTCTCATGTTAACCAGAGCCTTAATGGAATAGACAGGGGGTCTCATGTTAACCAGAGCCCTAAGGAATAGACAGGGGTCTCATGTTAACAGAGCCCTAATGGAATAGACAGGGGGTCTCATGTTAAGGGGGTCTCAGAGCCCTAAGGGAATAGACAGGGGTCTCATGTTAACCAGAGCCCTAAGGGGATAGACAGGGGGTCTCATGTTAACCAGAGCCCTAAGGGAATAGACAGGGGGTCTCGTGTTAACCAGAGCCCTAAGGGAATAGACAGGGGGTCTCATGTTAACCAGAGCCCTAATTGAATAGACAGGGGGTCTCATGTTAACCAGAGCCCTAAGGGAATAGACAGGGGGTCTCATGTTAAGCAGAGCCCTAAGGGATAGACAGGGGGTCTCATGTTAACCAGAGCCCTAAGGGGATAGACAGGGGTCTCATGTTAACCAGAGCCCTAATGGAATAGACAGGGGTCTCATGTTAACCAGAGCCCTAAGGAATAGACAGGGGGTCTCATGTTAACCAGAGCCCTAAGGGAATAGACAGGGGTCTCATGTTAACCAGAGCCCTAAGGGAATAGACAGGGGTCTCATGTTAACCAGAGCCCTAAGGGAATAGACAGGGGTCTCATGTTAACCAGGGGAATAGACATGTCTCATGTTAACCAGAGCCCTAAGGGAATAGACAGGGGGTCTCATGTTAACCAGAGCCCTAATGGAATAGACAGGGGTCTCATGTTAACCAGAGCCCTAAGGGAATAGACAGGGGGTCTCATGTTAACCAGAGCCCTAAGGAATAGACAGGGGATCTCATGTTAACCAGAGCCCTAAGGGAATAGACAGGGGTCTCATGTTAACCAGAGCCCCAAGGAATAGACAGGGGGTCTCATGTTAACCAGAGCCCTAAGGGAATAGAGCCCTAAGGGAATAGACAGGGGTCTCATGTTAACCAGAGCCCTAAGGAATAGGACAGGGGTCTCATGTTAACCAGAGCCCTAATGGAATAGACAGGGGGTCTCATGTTAACCAGAGCCCTAATGGAATAGACAGGGGGTCTCATGTTAACCAGAGCCCTAAGGAATAGACAGGGGTCTCATGTTAACCAGAGCCCTAAGGGGATAGACAGGGGTCTCATGTTAACAGAGCCCTAATGGAATAGACAGGGGTCTCATGTTAACCAGAGCCCTAAGGGAATAGACAGGGGGTCTCATGTTAAACCAGAGCCCTAAGGGAATAGACAGGGGTCTCATGTTAACCAGAGCCCTAATTGAATAGACAGGGGGTCTCATGTTAACCAGAGCCCTAAGGGAATAGACAGGGGGTCTCATGTTACAGAGCCCTAAGGGAATAGAGGGGGTCTCATGTTAACCAGAGCCCTAATGGAATAGACAGGGGTCTCCATGTTAACCAGAGCCCTAAGGAATAGACAGGGGGTCTCGTGTTACCAGAGCCCTAAGGAATAGACAAGGGGGTCTCATGTTAACCAGAGCCCTAATTGAATAGACAGGGGTCTCATGTTAACCAGAGGGGGTCCTTAAGGACTAGGGGATAGACAGGGGTCTCATGTTAACCAGAGCCCTAATGAATAGACAGGGGGTGTCATGTTAACCAGAGCCCTAAGGAATAGACAGGGGGTCTCATGTTAACCAGAGCCCTAAGGGAATAGACAGGGGGTCTCATGTTAACCAGAGCCCTAAGGGAATAGACAGGGGGTCTCATGTTAACCAGAGCCCTAAGGGAATAGACAGGGGGTCTCATGTTAACCAGAGCCCTAAGGGAATAGACAGGGGGTCTCATGTTAACCAGAGCCCTAAGGGAATAGACAGGGGGTCTCATGTTAACCAGAGCCCTAAGGGAATAGACAGGGGTCTCATGTTAACCAGAGCCCTAAGGGAATAGACAGGGGTCTCATGTTAACCAGAGCCCTAAGGGAATAGACAGGGGGTCTCATGTTAACCAGAGCCCTAAGGGAATAGACAGGGGGTCTCATGTTAACCAGAGCCCTAATGGA
>NC_060195.1:1708631-1754312 GCF_021184085.1 Oncorhynchus gorbuscha | reverse complement strand
ATATTTGTTACTATATCATCTCTCCTTTATTCTATATCTCTGTTACTATATCATCTCTCCTTTATATCTCTCTCCTTTATATCATATCTCTCCTTTATTCTATATCTCTGTTACTATATCATCTCTCCTTTATTCTATATCTCTGTTACTATATCATCTCTCCTTTATTCTATATCATCTCTCCTTTATTCTATATCTCTGTTACTATATCATCTCTCACATTTACATTTACATTTAAGTCATTTAGCAGACGCTCTTATGTTCCACCATTGGGGGGCCAGAGCAGCGAACAGCTTTGACTGGGCTGAGCGGGAGCTGTACTTCCTCAGTGGTAGGGAGGCGAGCAGGCCAGAGGTGGATGAACGCAGTGCCCTTGTTTGGGTGTAGGGCCTGATCAGAGCCTGGAGGTACTGAGGTGCCGTTCCCCTCACAGCTCCGTAGGCAAGCACCATGGTCTTGTAGCGGATGCGAGCTTCAACTGGAAGCCAGTGGAGAGAACGGAGGAGCGGGGTGACGTGAGAGAACTTGGGAAGGTTGAACACCAGACGGGCTGCGGCGTTCTGGATGAGTTGAAGGGGTTTAATGGCACAGGCAGGGAGCCCAGCCAACAGCGAGTTGCAGTAATCCAGACGGGAGATGACAAGTGCCTGGATTAGGACCTGCGCCGCTTCCTGTGTGAGGCAGGGTCGTACTCTGCGGATGTTGTAGAGCATGAACCTACAGGAACGAGCCACCGCCTTGATGTTGGTTGAGAACGACAGGGTGTTGTCCAGGATCACACCAAGGTTCTTAGCGCTCTGGGAGGAGGACACAATGGAGTTGTCAACCGGGATGGCGAGATCATGGAACGGGCAGTCCTTCCCCGGGAGGAAGAGCAGCTCCGTCTTGCCGAGGTTCAGCTTGAGGTGGTGATCCGTCATCCACACTGATATGTCTGCCAGACATGCAGAGATGCGATTCACCACCTGGTCATCAGAAGGGGAAAGGAGAAGATTAGTTGTGTGTCGTCTGCATAGCAATGATAGGAGAGACCATGTGAGGTTATGACAGAGCCAAGTGACTTGGTGTATAGCGAGAATAGGAGAGGGCCTAGCACAGAGCCCTGGGGGACACCAGTGGTGAGAGCGCGTGGTGAGGAGACAGATTCTCGCCACGCCACCTGGTAGGAGCGACCTGTCAGGTAGGACGCAATCCAAGCGTGGGCCGCTCCGGAGATGCCCAACTCGGAGAGGGTGGAGAGGAGGATCTGATGGTTCACAGTATCGAAGGCAGCCGATAGATCTAGAAGGATGAGAGCAGAGGAGAGAGAGTTAGCTTTAGCAGTGCGGAGCGCCTCCGTGATACAGAGGAGAGCAGTCTCAGTTGAATGACTAGTCTTGAAACCTGACTGATTTGGATCAAGAAGGTCATTCAGAGAGAGATAGCGGGAGAGCTGGCCAAGGACGGCACGTTCAAGAGTTTTGGAGAGAAAAGAAAGAAGGGATACTGGTCTGTAATTGTTGACATCGGAGGGATCGAGTGTAGGTTTTTTCAGAAGGGGTGCAACTCTCGCTCTCTTGAAGACGGAAGGGACGTAGCCAGCGGTCAGTGATGAGTTGATGAGCGAGGTGAGGTAAGGGAGAAGGTCTCCGGAAATGGTCTGGAGAAGAGGGGAGGGGATAGGGTCAAGCGGGCAGGTTGTTGGGCGGCCGGCCGTCACAAGACGCGAGATTTCATCTGGAGAGAGAGGGGAGAAAGAGGTTAGAGCACAGGGTAGGGCAGTGTGAGCAGAACCAGCGGTGTCGTTTGACTTAGCAAACGAGGATCGGATGTCGTCGACCTTCTTTTCAAAATGGTTGACGAAGTCATTTGCAGAGAGGGAGGAGGGGGGAGGGGGAGGAGGATTCAGGAGGGAGGAGAAGGTGGCAAAGAGCTTCCTAGGGTTAGAGGCAGATGCTTGGAATTTAGCGTGGTAGAAAGTGGCTTTAGCAGCAGAGACAGAGGAGGAAAATGTAGAGAGGAGGGAGTGAAAGGATGCCAGGTCCGCAGGGAGGCGAGTTTTCCTCCATTTCCGCTCGGCTGCCCGGAGGCCTGTTCTGTGAGCTCGCAATGAGTCATCGAGCCACGGAGCGGGAGGGGAGGACCGAGCCGGCCTGGAGGATAGGGGACATAGAGAGTCAAAGGATGCAGAGAGGGAGGAGAGGAGGGTTGAGGAGGCAGAATCAGGAGATAGGTTGGAGAAGGTTTGAGCGGAGGGAAGAGATGATAGGATGGAAGAGGAGAGAGTAGCGGGGGAGAGAGAGCGAAGGTTGGGACGGCGCGATACCATCCGAGTAGGGGCAGTGTGGGAGGTGTTGGATGAGAGCGAGAGGGAAAAGGATACAAGGTAGTGGTCGGAGACTTGGAGGGAGTTGCAATGAGGTTAGTGGAAGAACAGCATCTAGTAAAGATGAGGTCGAGCGTATTGCCTGCCTTGTGAGTAGGGGGAAGGTGAGAGGGTGAGGTCAAAAGAGGAGAGGAGTGGAAAGAAGGAGGCAGAGAGGAATGAGTCAAAGGTAGACGTGGGGAGGTTAAAGTCGCCCAGAACTGTGAGAGGTGAGCCGTCCTCAGGAAAGGAGCTTATCAAGGCATCAAGCTCATTGATGAACTCTCCGAGGAACCTGGAGGGCGATAAATGATAAGGATGTTAAGCTTGAAAGGGCTGGTAACTGTGACAGCATGGAATTCAAAGGAGGCGATAGACAGATGGGTAAGGGGAGAAAGAGAGAATGACCACTTGGGAGAGATGAGGATCCCGGTGCCACCACCCCGCTGACCAGAAGCTCTCGGGGTGTGCGAGAACACGTGGGCGGACGAAGAGAGAGCAGTAGGAGTAGCAGTGTTGTCTGTGGTGATCCATGTTTCCGTCAGTGCCAAGAAGTCGAGGGACTGGAGGGAGGCATAGGCTGAGATGAACTCTGCCTTGTTGACCGCAGATCGGCAGTTCCAGAGGCTACCGGAGACCTGGAACTCCACGTGGGTCGTGCGCGCTGGGAACACCAGATTAGGGTGGCCACGGCCACGCGGTGTGGAGCGTTTGTATGGTCTGTGCAGAGAGGAGAGAACAGGGATAAACAGACACATAGTTGACAGGCTACAGAAGAGGCTACGCTAATGCAAAGGAGATTGGAATGACAAGTGGACTACACGTCTCGAATGTTCAGAAAGTTAAGCTACGTAGCAAGAATCTTATTGAATCTTCTATATCTCTGTTACTATATCATCTCTCCTTAAACCTATATCATCTCTCCTTTATTCTATATCTCTGTTACTATATCATCTCTCCTTTAATCTATATCATCTCTCCTTTATTCTATATCTCTGTTACTATATCATCTCTCCTTTAATCTATATCATCTCTCCTTTAACCTATATCTCTGTTACTATTTCATCTCTCCTTTATTCTATATCTCTGTTACTATATCATCTCTCCTTTATTCTATATCTCTGTTACTATATCATCTCTCCTTTAATCTATATCATCTCTCCTTTAATCTATGTCATCTCTCCTTTATTCTATATCTCTGTTACTATATCATCTCTCCTTTATTCTATATATCTGTTACTATATCATCTCTCCTTTATTCTATATCTCTGTTACTATACCATCTCTCCTTTAATCTATATCTCTGTTACTATATCATCTCTCCTTTATTCTATATCTCTGTTACTATATCATCTCTCCTTTATTCTATATCTCTGTTACTATATCATCTCTCCTTTATTCTATATCTATGTTACTATATCATCTCTCCTTTATTCTATATCTCTGTTACTATATCATCTCTCCTTTATTCTATATCTCTTTTACTATATCATCTCTCCTTTATGCTATATAATCTCTCCTTTATTCTATATCTCTGTTACTATATCATCTCTCCTTTAACCTATATCTCTTTTACTATATCATCTCTCCTTTATGCTATATCTCTGTTACTATATCATCTCTCCTTTATTCTATATCTCTGTTACTATATCATCTCTCCTTTATTCTATATCATCTCTCCTTTATTCTATATCTCTGTTACTATATCATCTCTCCTATATTCTATATCTCTGTTACTATATCATCTCTCCTTTATTCTATATCTCTGTTACTATATCATCTCTCCTTTAATCTATATCATCTCTCCTTTATTCTATAACTCTGTTACTATATCATCTCTCCTTTATTCTATATCATCTCTCCTTTATTCTATATCTCTGTTACAATATCATCTCTCCTTTATGCTAGATCATCTCTCCTTTATTCTATATCTCAGTTACTATATCATCTCTCCTTTATTCAAATCAAATCAAATCAAATTTATTTATATAGCCCTTCGTACATCAGCTGATATCTCAAAGTGCTGTACAGAAACCCAGCCTAAAACCCCAAACAGCAAACAATGCAGGTGTAAAAGCACGGTGGCTAGGAAAAACTCCCTAGAAAGGCCAAAACCTAGGAAGAAACCTAGAGAGAAACTGGGCTATGTGGGGTGGCCAGTCCTCTTCTGGCTGTGCCGGGTAGAGATTATAACAGAACATGACCAAGATGTTCAAATGTTCATAAATGACCAGCATGGACAAATAATAATAAGGCAGAACAGTTGAAACTGGAGCAGCAGCACAGTCAGGTGGACTGGGGACAGCAAGGAGCCATCATGTCAGGTAGTCCTGGGGCACGGTCCTAGGGCTCAGGTCCTCCGAGAGAGAGAAAGAAAGAGAGAATTAGAGAGAGCATATGTGGGTTGGCCAGTCCTCTTCTGGCTGTGCCGAGGGTGGAGATTATAACAGAACGTGGCCAAGATGTTCAAATGTTCATAAATGACCAGCATGGTTGAATAATAGTAAGGCAGAACAGTTGAAACTGGAGCAGGAGCATGGCCAGGTGGACTGGGGACAGCAAGGAGTCCTCATGTCAGGTAGTCCTGGGACATGGTCCTAGGGCCCAGGCCAGTTGAAACTGGAGCAGCAGCATGGCCAGGTGGACTGGGGACAGCAAGGAAACATCATGTCAGGTAGTCCTGGGGCATGGTCCTAGGGCTCAGGTCCTCCGAGAGAGAGAAAGAAAGAGAGAAGGAGAGAATTAGAGAACGCACACTTAGATTCACACAGGACACCTGAATAGGACAGGAGAAGTACTCCAGATAAACAAACTGACCCTAGCCCCCCGACACATAAACTACTGCAGCATAAATACTGGAGGCTGAGACAGGAGGGGTCAGGAGACACTGTGGCCCCATCCGAGGACACCCCCGGACAGGGCCAAACAGGAAGGATATAACCCCACCCACTTTGCCAAAGCACAGCCCCCACACCACTAGAGGGAAATCTTCAACCACCAACTTACCATCCTGAGACAAGGCCGAGTATAGCCCACAAAGATCTCCGACACGGTACAACCCAAGGGGGGGGCCCAGACAGGCCGACCACAACAGTGAATCAACCCACCCAGGTGACGCACCCCCCCCCCAGGGACGGCACGAGAGAGCCCCAGCAAGCCAGTGACTCAGCCCCCGTAACAGGGTTAGAGGCAGAGAATCCCAGTGGAAAGAGGGGAACCGGCCAGGCAGAGACAGCAAGGGCGGTTCGTTGCTCCAGAGCCTTTCCGTTCACCCTCCCACTCCTGGGCCAGACTACACTCAATCATATGACCCACTGAAGAGATGAGTCTTCAGTAAAGACTTAAAGGTTGAGACCGAGTTTGCGTCTCTGACATGGGTAGGCAGACCGTTCCATAAAAATGGAGCTCTATAGGAGAAAGCCCTGCCTCCAGCTGTTTGCTTAGAAATTCTAGGGACAATTAGGAGGCCTGCGTCTTGTGACCGTAGCGTACATGTAGGTATGTACGGCAGGACCAAATCAGAGAGGTAGGTAGGAGCAAGCCCATGTAATGCTTTGTAGGTTAGCAGTAAAACCTTGAAATCAGCCCTTGCTTTGACAGGAAGCCAGTGTAGAGAGGCTAGCACTGGAGTAATATGATCAAATTTTTGGTTCTAGTCAGGATTCTAGCAGCCGTATTTAGCACTAACTGAAGTTTATTTAGTGCTTTATCCGGGTAGCCGGAAAATAGAGCATTGCAGTAGTCTAACCTAGAAGTGACAAAGGCATGGATTAATTTTTCTGCATCATTTTTGGACAGAAAGTTTCTGATTTTTGCAATGTTACGTAGATGGAAAAAAGCTGTCCTCGAAATGGTCTTGATATGTTCTTCAAAAGAGAGATCAGGGTCCAGAGTAACGCCGAGGTCCTTCACAGTTTTATTTGAGACGACTGTACAACCATTAAGATTAATTGTCAGATTCAACAGAAGATCTCTTTGTTTCTTGGGACCTAGAACAATCATCTCTGTTTTGTCCGAGTTTAATAGTAGAAAGTTTGCAGCCATCCACTTCCTTATGTCTGAAACACATGCTTCTAGCGAGGGCAATTTTGGGGCTTCACCATGTTTCATTGAAATGTACAGCTGTGTGTCATCCGCATAGCAGTGAAAGTTTACATTATGTTTTCGAATAACATCCCCAAGAGGTAAAATATATAGTGAAAACAATAGTGGTCCTAAAACAGAACCTTGAGGAACACCGAAATGTACAGTTGATTTGTCAGAGGACAAACCATTCACAGAGACAAACTGATATCTTTCCGACAGATAAGACCTAAACCAGGCCAGAACATGTCCGTGTAGACCAATTTGGGTTTCCAATCTCTCCAAAAGAATGTGGTGATCGAAGGTATCAAAAGCAGCACGAGGACAGATGTCTAGGTCAGACAGATGTCAAGGTCTAGGAGCACGAGGACAGATGCAGAGCCTCGGTCCGATGCCATCAAAATGTCATTTACCACCTTCACAAGTGCCGTCTCAGTGCTATGATGGGGTCTAAAACCAGACTGAAGCATTTCATATACATTGTTTGTCTTCAGGAAGGCAGTGAGTTGCTGCGCAACAGCCTTCTCTAAAATCTTTGAGAGGAATGGAAGATTCGATATAGGCCGATAGTTTTTTATATTTTCTGGGTCAAGGTTTGGCTTTTTCAAGAGAGGCTTTATTACTGCCACTTTTAGTGAGTTTGGTACACATCCAGTGGATAGAGAGTCATTTATTATGTTCAACATAGGAGGGCCAAGCACAGGAAGCAGCTCTTTCAGTAGTTTAGTTGGAATAGGGTCCAGTATACAGCTTGAAGGTTTAGAGGCCATGATTATTTTCATCATTGTGTCAAGAGATATAGTACTAAAACACTTGAGCGTCTCTCTTGATCCTAGGTCCTGGCAGAGTTGTGCAGACTCAGGACAACTGAGGTTTGGAGGAATACGCAGGTTTAAAGAGGAGTCCGTAATTTGCTTTCTAATAATCATAATCTTTTCCTCAAAGAAGTTCATGAATTTATCACTGCTAAAGTGCAAGTCATCCTCTCTTGGGGAATGCTGCTTTTTAGTTAGCTTTGCCACAGTATCAAAAAGGAATTTCGGATTGTTCTTATTTTCCTCAATTAAGTTAGAAAAATAGGACGATCGAGCAGCAGTAAGGGCTCTTCGGTACTGCACGGTACCGTCCTTCCAAGCTAGTCGGAAGACTTCCAGTTTGGTGTGGCGCCATTTCCGTTCCAATTTTCTGGAAGCTTGCTTCAGAGCTCGGGTATTTTCTGTGTACCAGGGAGCTAGTTTTTTATGAGACATTTTTTTAGTTTTTAGGGGTGCAACTGCATCTAGGGTATTGCGCAAGGTTAAATTGAGATCCTCAGTTAGGTGGTTAACGGATTTTTGTCCTCTGGCGTCCTTGGGTAGGCAGAGGGAGTCTGGAAGGGCATCAAGGAATCTTTGTGTTGTCTGTGAATTTATAGCACGACTTTTGATGTTCCTTGGTTGGGGTCTGAGCAGATTATTTGTTGCAATTGCAAACGTAATAAAATGGTGGTCCGATAGTCCAGGATTATGAGGAAAAACATTAAGATCCACAACATTTATTCCATGGGACAAAACTAGGTCCAGCGTATGACTGTGAGAGTGAGTGGGTCCAGAGACATGTTGGACAAAACCCACTGAGTCGATGATGGCTCCAAAAGCCTTTTGGAGTGGGTCTGTGGACTTTTCCATGTGAATATTAAAGTCACCAAAGATTAGAATATTATCTGCAATGACTACAAGGTCTGATAGGAATTCAGGGAACTCAGTGAGAAAAGCTGTATATGGCCCAGGAGGCCTGTAAACAGTAGCTATAAAAAGTGATTGAGTAGGCTGCATAGATTTCATGACTAGAAGCTCAAAAGACGAAAACGTCATTTTTTTTTTGTAAATTGAAATTTGCTATCGTAAATGTTAGTAACACCTCCGCCTTTGCGGGATGCACGGGGGGATATGGTCACTAGTGTAGCCAGGAGGTGAGGCCTCATTTAACACAGTAAATTCATCAGGCTTAAGCCATGTTTCAGTCAGGCCAATCACATCAAGATTATGATCAGTGATTAGTTAATTGACTATAATTGCCTTTGAAGTAAGGGATCTAACATTAAGTAGCCCTATTTTGAGATGTGAGGTATCATGATCTCTTTCAGTAATGACAGGAATGGAGGTGGTCATTATCCTAGTGAGATTGCTAAGGCGAACACCGCCATGTTTAGTTTTGCCCAACCTAGGTCGAGGCACAGACACGGTCTCAATGGTGATAGCTGAGCTGACTACACTAACTATGCTAGTGGCAGACTCCACTATGCTGGCAGGCTGGCTAATAGCCTGCTGCCTGGCCTGCACCCTATTTCATTGTGGAGCTAGAGGAGTTAGAGCCCTGTCTATGTTGGCAGATAAGATGAGAGCACCCCTCCAGCTAGGATGGAGTCCGTCACTCCTCAGCAGGTCAGGCTTGGTCCTGTTTGTGGGTGAGTCCCAGAAAGAGGGCCAATTATCTACAAATTCTATCTTTTGGGAGGGGCAGAAAACAGTTTTCAACCAGCGATTGAGTTGTGAGACTCTGCTGTAGAGCTCATCACTCCCCCTAACTGGGAGGGGGCCAGAGACAATTACTCGATGCCGACACATCTTTCTAGCTGATATGCACGCAGAAGCTATGTTGCGCTTGGTGATCTCTGACTGTTTCATCCTAACATCGTTGGTGCCGACGTGGATAACAATATCTCTATACTCTCTACACTGGCCAGTTTTAGCTTTAGCCAGCACCATCTTCAGATTAGCCTTAACGTCGGTAGCCCTGCCCCCGGGTAAACAGTGTATGATCGCTGGATGATTCGCTTTAAGTCTAATACTGCGGGTAATGGAGTCGCCAATGACTAGAGTTTTCAATTTGTCAGAGCTAATGGTGGGAAGCTTCGGCGTCTCAGACCCCGTAACGGGAGGAGTAGAGACCAGAGAAGACTCGGCCTCTGACACCGACCCGCTGCTTAATGGGGAGAACGTTTCTGTCTGCTGAATGAGCGACACCGGTTGAGCGTTCCTACAGCATTTCCTTCCAGAAACCGTGAGAAAGTTGTCCGGCTGCGGGGACTGTGCCAGGGGATTTATACTACTATCTGTACTTACTGGTGGCACAGACGCTGTTTCATCCTTTTCTACACTGAAATTACCCTTGCCTAACGATTGCGTCTGAAGCTGGGCTTGCAGTACAGCTATCCTCGCCGTAAGGCGAGCACAGCGGCTGCAATTAGAAGGCATCATGTTAATGTTACTACTTAGCTTCGGCTGTTGGAGGTCCTGACGAATCGTGTCCAGATAAAGCATCCGGAGTGAAAAAGTCGAGGAAAAAATAAATATATGAACGGTAATTAAAAAGTGAAACCCGTAAAGTTGTCAGGTAGCAAAATAGGTTGGCAACAAAACGCACAGCAATTCGAAAACAAGCCTGCAAGTTGTGACCGGAAATGACGTCCTGCTCTATATATATATATATATTCTATATCTCTGTTACTATATCATCTCTCCTTTATTCTATATCTCTGTTACTATATCATCTCTCCTTTATTCTATATCATCTCTCCTTTATTCTATATCTCTTTTACTATATCATCTCTCCTTTATTCTATATCTCTGTTACTATATCATCTCTCCTTTATTCTATATCTCTGTTACTATATCATCTCTCCTTTATTCTATATCTCTGTTACTATGTCATCTCTCCTTTATTCTATATCTCTGTTACTATGTCATCTCTCCTTTATGCTATATCTCTGTTACTATGTCATCTCTCCTTTATTACATTTTACATTTACATTTAAGTCATTTAGCAGGCGCTCTTATCCAGAGCGACTTACAAACTATGTAATCTATCCTTTATTCTATATCTCTGTTACTATACCATCTCTCCTTTATTCTATATCTCTGTTACTATATCATCTCTCCTTTATTCTATATCTCTGTTACTATATCATCTCTCCTTTATTCTATATCTCTGTTACTATATCATCTATCCTTTATTCTATATCTCTGTTACTATATCATCTCTCCTTTATTCTATATCTCTGTTACTATATCATCTATCCTTTATTCTATATATCTGTTACTATATCATTACATTTACATTTAACATTTAAGTCATTTAGCAGACGCTCTTATCCAGAGCGACTTACAAATTGGTGCATTCACCGTATGACATCCAGTGGAACAACCACTTTACAATAGTGCATCTAAATATTTTAAGGGGGGGTGAGAAGGATTACTTTATCCTATCCTAGGTATTCCTTAAAGAGGTGGGGTTTCAGGTGTCTCCGGAAGGTGGTGATTGACTCCGCTGTCCTGGCGTCGTGAGGGAGTTTGTTCCACCATTGGGGAGCCAGAGCAGCGAACAGTTTTGACTGGGCTGAGCGGGAACTGTACTTCCTCAGTGGTAGGGAGGCGAGCAGGCCAGAGGTGGATGAACGCAGTGCGCTTATTTGGGTGTAGGGCCTGATCAGAGCCTGGAGGTACTGAGGTGCCGTTCCCCTCACAGCTCCGTAGGCAAGCACCATGGTCTTGTAGCGGATGCATTCAACTGGAAGCCAGTGGAGAGAGCGGAGGAGCGGGGTGACGTGAGAGAACTTGGGAAGGTTGAACACTAGACGGGCTGCGGCGTTCTGGATGAGTTGTAGGGGTTTAATGGCACAGGCAGGGAGCCCAGCCAACAGCGAGTTGCAGTAATCCAGACAGGAGATGACAAGTGCCTGGATTAGGACCTGCGCCGCTTCCTGTGTGAGGCAGGGTCGTACTCTGCGGATGTTGTAGAGCATGAACCTACAGGAACGGGCCACCGCCTTGATAATTGTTTGAATACTTGACACTACTACCTGCGTAAATACACTTTAAAATCACTTCAACTAGCAACTTAATGTTTTGTATTTAATCAAAATGTCACAATTTAGCTAGCTACCTATGTACATAGAGGATCATTTCCAGTTCGTTACCATCTATCTCATCTCTCCTTTATTCTATATATCTGTTACTATATCATCTCTCCTTTATTCTATATATCTGTTACTATATCATCTCTCCTTTATTCTATATATCTGTTACTATATCATCTCTCCTTTATTCTATATCTCTGTTACTATATCATCTCCCCTTTAATCTATATCATCTCTCCTTTATTCTTTATCTCTGTTACTATATCATCTCTCCTTTATGCTATATCTCTGTTACTATATCATCTATCCTTATATCTCTGTTACTATATCATCTCTCCTTTATTCTATATATCTGTTACTATATAATCTCTCCTTTATTCTATATATCTGTTACTATATCATCTCTCCTTTATTCTATATATCTGTTACTATATCATCTCTCCTTTATTCTATATCTCTGTTACTATATCATCTCCCCTTTAATCTATATCATCTATCCTTTATTCTATATCTCTGTTACTATGTCATCTCTCCTTTATTCTATATCTCTGTTACTATATCATCTCTCCTTTATTCTATATCTCTGTTACTATATCATCTATCCTTTATTCTATATCTCTGTTACTATATCATCTATCCTTTATTCTATATCTCTGTTACTATATCATCTATCCTTTATTCTATATCTCTGTTACTATATCATCTCTCCTTTATTCTATATCTCTGTTACTATATCATCTCTCCTTTATTCTATATCTCTGTTACTATATCATCTCCCCTTTAATCTATATCATCTCTCCTTTATTCTTTATCTCTGTTACTATATCATCTCTCCTTTATTCTATATCTCTGTTACTATATCATCTCTCCTTTATTCTATATCTCTGTTACTATATCATCTCTCCTTTATTCTATATCTCTGTTACTATATCATCTCTCCTTTATTCTATATCTCTGTTACTATATCATCTATCCTTTATTCTATATCTCTGTTACTATATCATCTATCCTTTATTCTATATCTCTGTTACTATATCATCTCTCCTTTATTCTATATCTCTGTTACTATATCATCTATCCTTTATTCTATATCTCTGTTACTATATCATCTATCCTTTATTCTATATCTCTGTTACTATATCATCTCTCCTTTATTCTATATCTCTGTTACTATATCATCTATCCTTATATCTCTGTTACTATGTCATCTATCCTTTATGCTATATCTCTGTTACTATATCATCTATCCTTTATTCTATATCTCTGTTACTATATCATCTATCCTTTATTCTATATCTCTGTTACTATATCATCTATCCTTATATCTCTGTTACTATATCATCTATCCTTTATGCTATATCTCTGTTACTATGTCATCACTCTTTCACTATGACTTCATTTCAATCTTTCTACTCCCACCAACCCCAAACAAAACAAAACCACTGGTCTCCGCGGTTCTCCTCTCAACTGAACTGTGTTGTGTTTTGCAGGTGGTTTTGGCGTGGCTAAAAATCTGTCTGACTGGGCTGTGAAGGGGAAGGAGTTCACGGTTCAACCCCAAGTAGAGAAGCTGATTAAGGGGTTCCACGCTGCAGGCAAGCCCCTGGCTATGTGCTGCATCTCCCCTGTCCTAGCTGCTAAGGCTCTGCCGGGGTGTGAGGTCACCGTGGGACAGGACAAGGAGTGTGAGAGGTGAGTTACAATATGTGTGTGTGTGTGTGTGTGTGTGTGTGTGTGTGTGTGTGTGTGTGTGTGTGTGTGTGTGTGTGTGTGTGTGTGTGTGTGTGTGTGTGTGTGTGTGTGTGTGTGTGTGTGTGTGTGTGTGTGTGTGTGTGTGTGTGTGTGTGTGTGTGTGTGTGTGTGTGTGTGTGTGCTGATATGTTTTAACAGGACAAAGCAGTATGTTTTTAACCCTGCTGCTTTTCTTCTCCCTCCTGCCACTAGATGGCCCCATGCCCAGACGGCAACTTCCATGAAGGAGCTGGGCTGTAAACACGTGAATAAGAAAGTGGGGGAGGTCCACATCGATGTGAAGAACAAGCTGGTCACCTCCTCCGCCTTCATGTGTAACGCTCCCATACACGAGGTGTTTGACGGGGTGGGCGTCATGGTTACAGAACTGCTCAAACTGGCCTAGGACACGTCTGAGATTCAGAATACTGATTAGCTGTGCTTCTCAAAAGTCACCCTGTTCCCTTTATAGTGCTGATGTGATCTTCTCAAAAGACACCCTGTTCCCTTTATAGTGTTGATGTGATCTTCTCAAAAGACACCCTGTTCCCTTTATAGTGTTGATGTGATCTTCTCAAAAGACACCCTGTTCCCTTTATAGTGCTGATGTGATCTTCTCAAAAGACACCCTGTTCCCTTTATAGTGCTGATGTGATCTTCTCAAAAGACACCCTGTTCCCTTTATTGTGTTGATGTGATCTTCTCAAAAGACACCCTGTTCCCTTTATAGTGTTGATGTGATCTTCTCAAAAGACACCCTGTTCCCTTTATAGTGCTGATGTGATCTTCTCAAAAGACACCCTGTTCCCTTTATTGTGTTGATGTGATCTTCTCAAAAGACGGGAATCGGGAGCCATTTGGGAAGTGACCTCACAATCATGTTTGTTGTTGTTGTTGTTGTTGTTGTTGTTTGTTTACCTGGAGACCCTCCTGATTGGAATGTAATGGACAGAAGAAGCAGAAGAAGACGGTGTTTCTGTTGCTTCATCTGTCTGACTGTGGGATGACTTGTGTTTTTATCAACATTGTAATAAAAGTCAAACCCAAATTCTAAAAATGGCCCATTTTGGATTGCCTCTTATCTGCATGTCATCCCCTTATACCATAGTTTGTACATCTCAATTGTCAGTAGAAACCACATTTGTTAAAGCAAGTCAGCCATATCAGCTATGTTTTTAAAGGCAGTAAATGAGGCTGAATGAGGCTCAGTAACCTGGGGCCTAGTCACCTGGGGGCTCAGTCACCTGGGGGCTCGGTCACCTGGGGGCTCAGTCACCTGGGGCCTAGTCAACTGGGGGCTCAGTCACCTGGGGGCTCAGTCACCTTCAAATCGAATCAAATCAAATCAAATCAAATGTATTTATATAGCCCTTCGTACATTAGCTGATATCTCAAAGTGCTGTACAGAAACCCAGCCTAAAACCCCAAACAGCAAGTAATGCAAGTGTAGAAGCACGGTGGCTAGGAAAAACTCCCTAGAAAGGCCAAAACCTAGGAAGAAACCTAGAGAGGACCCAGGCTATGTGGGGTGGCCAGTCCTCTTCTGGATATGCCGGGTGGAGATTATAACAGAACATGGACAAGATGTTCAAATGTTCATAAATGACCAGCATGGTCAAATAATAATAATCACAGGCAGGGCAGTTGAAACTGGAGTAGCAGCACGGCCAGGTGAACTGGGGACAGCAAGGAGTCATCATGTCAGGTAGTCCTGAGGCATGGTCTTAGGGCTCAGGTCCTCCGAGAGAGAGAAAGAAAGAGAGAAAGAGAGAATTAGAGAGCGCATACTTAAATTCACACAGGACACCGGATAGGACAGGAGAAGTACTCCAGATATAACTGACCCTAGCCCCCCGACACAAACTACTGCAACATAAATACTGGAGGCTGAGACAGGAGGGGTCAGGAGACACTGTGGCCTCATCCGAGGACACCCCCGGACAGGAGAGGGCCAAACAGGAAGGATATAACCCCACCCACTTTGCCAAAGGACAGCCCCTACACCACTAGAGGGATATCTTCAACCACCAACTTACCATCCTGAGACAAGGCCGAGTATAGCCCACAAAGACCTCCGCCACGGCACAACCCATGGGGGGGGGCGCCAACCCAGACAGGAAGATCACATCAGTGACTCAACCCACTCAAGTGACGCACCCCTCCTGGGATGGTATGAAAGAGCCGTAGTAATTCAGTGACTCAGCCACTGTAATAGGGTTAGAGGTAGAGAATCCCAGTGGAAAGAGGGGAACCGGCCAGGCAGAGACAGCAAGGGCGGTTCGTTGCTCCAGAGCCTTTCCGTTCACCTTTACACTCCTGGGCCAGACTACACTCAATCATATAGAGATATAGAGATATAGAGATGAGTCTTCAGTAAAGACTTAAAGGCTGAGACTGAGTCTGCGTCTCTCACATGGGTAGGCAGACCATTCCATAAAAATGGAGCTCTGTAGGAGAAAGCCCTGCCTCCAGCTGTTTGCTTAGAAATTCTAGGGACAATTAGGAGGCCTGCGTCTTGTGACCGTAGCGTACGTGTAGGTATGTACGGCAGGACCAAATCGGAAAGATAGGTAGGGGCAAGCCCATGTACTGCTTTGTAGGTTAGCAGTAAAACCTTGAAATCAGCCCGAGCCTTAACAGGAAGCCAGTGTATTGAGGCTAGCACTGGAGTAATATGATCAAATGTTTTGGTTCTAGTCAGGATTCTAGCAGCCGTAATTAGCACTAACCATGTGTATGTAATAAATCAAATGTGAATTGATTTGATGTGATTTGTCATGGAAAGAGTAGGTGTTCTTAATATTTTGTACACTCAGTGTATGTGATGTATTATCATTAACGGTTACATTTTATTGATAACATACATTAGGAACTCTCTTGGTGAAGTCCACAGGACTGAACATTAGCATCACCAACACATACAGATCAGTGGTAACTCTACAATTCACTGGAAAAGGCAATGCACACCGGGAAATTATACTCGAGGTGTGCCTTATTGGGGGCATGGCTTTCAAATGGTTATTTTTGGCCACCCGTGAGAGGCAGTGTTGTATCACTTTAACTGGTCTATGCTTGCGCTAATTTACATGTTATAATGTCTGCTGCTAGTTCTGATGTCTTAAATGTTTACATAAGAGCATGTAGCAATAAAGACTTGTGAGTGTAGTTTGTAATGTCCTTAACTCAACATTGACCTTGTCAAGAAATACGGACCTCTTGATGTAGTGTTTAAAACTACTATATGAGGTGTTATTGTAGAACTCCATTGGGGTAAACAATAAACACTTCCTGGTGTTAAAACTACTATATGAGGTGTTATTGTAGAACTCCATTGGGGTAAACAATAAACACTTCCTGGTGTTAAAACTACTATATGAGGTGTTATTGTAGAACTCCATTGGGGTAAACAATAAACACTTCCTGGTGTTAAAACTACTACATGAGGTGTTATTGCATAACACTGAAAGTGTTAATGCCCTAACACTGACAAAGTGTAACAGCATCAGCACTGAGTACAGTGTTAATGTAACACTCAAAAGTTTGGACCGTATAGACACTGGCCCAATTTGAAATGTAACACTGTTAGGGTTCATGTGAACAAGGCAAGTCAGTTAAGAACAAATTCTTAATTACAATGACGGTCTACACCGGCCAAACCCGGACGATGCTGGGCCAATTGTGTGCCGCCCTATGGGACTCCCAATCACAGCTGGTTGTGATACAACAGTGCCTTAGACCGCTGCTCCACTCAGGAGCCTGTTGATTTAACACTGAAGAATTTGTTATGCGCTCATATTGTACTGTCACTAAGTTTAATCATATTTATTTTAGTTATAAAAAATGTGAAAACTTTAGGAAGTCGTTTATCATTTGATTGTTACTATATTTAGAAATACTATCCGTCATTTCAAGCCCTATTGCCCCAGTTTTGTTGAATCTGAAAAAATCTATGATTTTCATAATATTTGTACAATGTACATCAGCAATTTCTAGCTATTTTAACCAGGAAGGGGATTTCCTTTCTAAAGCTACGCAACATTGCCCGTTATTGTTTGTAGCCTCCTCATGAAAAATAATAATGTTTGGGTAAGTTTATTTAGGTGGAAATCTACATTTTGCCCTTTCATTCAACTGGTTAAAATCCCAATCCCAGATTTTTTTACAAATGAAACATAGTTTGCTGTGACTTACAAAGTAAGGCCCACCAAGTTCCACAGAGAAAGATGCAAGTGTCTAGTGAGATGGTTTATTCAACACATAAAACACAATAAGACACATGAAGAGGTAATATAGCATGACGTCCCAGATACATTAGTTTACATGTTCATACAGCATTTAATTTGTCCTCCATTCACATTTTATACATGTAATTATTATCATTATCACTAAAACAGGAGATGGACTCTAGCTCAGCTCAGGTCATCTTCAGAGTGGCTTGCCTTTTTGTTCACTCTACAGAAACAGGAGATGGACTCCTGCCCTACGGGCCGTTCTGGTCCACTCTACAGAAACAGGAGATGGATTCCTGCCCTATGGGCCGTTCTGGTTCACTCTACAGAAACAGGAGATGGACTCCTGCCCTACGGGCCGTTCTGGTTCACTCTACAGAAACAGGAGATGGATTCCTGCCCTATGGACCGTTCTGGTTCACTCTACAGAAACAGGAGATGGACTCCTGCCCTACGGACCGTTCTGGTTCACTCTACAGAAACAGGAGATGGATTCCTGCCCTATGGACCGTTCTGGTTCACTCTACAGAAACAGGAGATGGACTCCTGCCCTATGGGCCGTTCTGGTTCACTCTACAGAAACAGGAGATGGACTCCTGCCCTATGGGCCGTTCTGGTTCACTCTACAGAAACAGGAGATGGACTCCTGCCCTATGGGCCGTTCTGGTCCACTCTACAGAAACAGGAGATGGATTCCTGCCCTAGGGGCCGTTCTGGTTCACTCTACAGAAACAGGAGATGGACTCCTGCCCTATGGGCCGTTCTGGTTCACTCTACAGAAACAGGAGATGGACTCCTGCCCTATGGGCCGTTCTGGTTCACTCTACAGAAACAGGAGATGGACTCCTGCCCTATGGGCCGTTCTGGTCCACTCTACAGAAACAGGAGATGGTCTCCTGCCCTATGGGCCGTTCTGGTCCACTCTACAGAAACAGGAGATGGTCTCCTGCCCTATGGGCCATTCTGGTTCACTCTACAGAAACAGGAGATGGTCTCCTGCCCTATGGGCCGTTCTGGTTCACTCTACAGAAACAGGAGATGGTCTCCTGCCCTACGGGCCATTCTGGTCCACTCTACAGAAACAGGAGATAGACTCCTGCCCTATGGGCCGTTCTGGTTCACTCTACAGAAACAGGAGATGGACTCCTGCCCTATGGGCCGTTCTGGTTCACTCTACAGAAACAGGAGATGGTCTCCTGCCCTATGGGCCGTTCTGGTCCACTCTACAGAAACAGGAGATGGTCTCCTGCCCTATGGGCCGTTCTGGTCCACTCTACAGAAACAGGAGATGGTCTCCTGCCCTATGGGCCGTTCTGGTTCACTCTACAGAAACAGGAGATGGTCTCCTGCCCTATGGGCCGTTCTGGTTCACTCTACAGAAACAGGAGATGGTCTCCTGCCCTACGGGCCGTTCTGGTTCACTCTACAGAAACAGGAGATGGACTCCTGCCCTACGGGCCGTTCTGGTTCACTCTACAGAAACAGGAGATGGACTCCTGCCCCACGGGCCGTTCTGGTTCACTCTACAGAAACAGGAGATGGATTCCTGCCCCACGGGCCGTTCTGGTTCACTCTACAGAAACAGGAGATGGAGTCCTGCCCTACGGGCCGTTCTGGTTCACTCCACAGAAACAGGAGATGGAGTCCTGCCCTATGGGCCGTTCTGGTCCACTCTACAGAAACAGGAGATGGACTCCAGTCCTATGGGCCATTCTGGTCCACTCTACAGAAACAGGAGATAGACTCCTGCCCTATGGGCCGTTCTGGTTCACTCTACAGAAACAGGAGATGGAGTCCTGCCCTATGGGCCGTTCTGGTTCACTCTACAGAAACAGGAGATGGACTCCTGCCCTATGGGCCGTTCTGGTTCACTCTACAGAAACAGGAGATGGAGTCCTGCCCTATGGGCCGTTCTGGTTCACTCTACAGAAACAGGAGATGGATTCCTGCCCTATGGGCCGTTCTGGTTCACTCTACAGAAACAGGAGATGGACTCCAGCCCTATGGGCCATTCTGGTCCACTCTACAGAAACAGGAGATAGACTCCTGCCCTATGGGCCGTTCTGGTTCACTCTACAGAAACAGGAGATGGTCTCCTGCCCTATGGGCCGTTCTGGTTCACTCTACAGAAACAGGAGATGGATTCCTGCCCTATGGGCCGTTCTGGTTCACTCTACAGAAACAGGAGATGGATTCCTGCCCTATGGGCCGTTCTGGTTCACTCTACAGAAACAGGAGATGGATTCCTGCCCTATGGGCCGTTCTGGTTCACTCTACAGAAACAGGAGATGGTCTCCTGCCCTATGGGCCGTTCTGGTTCACTCTACAGAAACAGGAGATGGTCTCCTGCCCTATGGGCCGTTCTGGTTCACTCTACAGAAACAGGAGATGGATTCCTGCCCTATGGGCCGTTCTGGTTCACTCTACAGAAACAGGAGATGGACTCCTGCCCTATGGGCCATTCTGGTTCACTCTACAGAAACAGGAGATGGATTCCTGCCCTATGGGCCGTTCTGGTTCACTCTACAGAAACAGGAGATGGTCTCCTGCCCTATGGGCCGTTCTGGTTCACTCTACAGAAACAGGAGATGGAGTCCTGCCCTATGGGCCGTTCTGGTTCACTCTACAGAAACAGGAGATGGAGTCCTGCCCTATGGGCCGTTCTGGTCCACTCTACAGAAACAGGAGATGGACTCCAGCCCTATGGGCCATTCTGGTCCACTCTACAGAAACAGGAGATAGACTCCTGCCCTATGGGCCGTTCTGGTTCACTCTACAGAAACAGGAGATGGAGTCCAGCCCTATGGACCATTCTGGTTCACTCTACAGAAACAGGAGATGGAGTCCTGCCCTATGGGCCGTTCTGGTTCACTCTACAGAAACAGGAGATGAGTCCTGCCCTATGGGCCGTTCTGGTTCACTCTACAGAAACAGGAGATGGAGTCCTGCCCTATGGGCCGTTCTGGTTCACTCTACAGAAACAGGAGATGGAGTCCTGCCCTATGGGCCGTTCTGGTTCACTCTACAGAAACAGGAGATGGACTCCTGCCCTATGGACCGTTCTGGTTCACTCTACAGAAACAGGAGATGGACTCCTGCCCTATGGGCCGTTCTGGTTCACTCTACAGAAACAGGAGATGGACTCCTGCCCTACGGGCCGTTCTGATTCACTCTACAGAAACAGGAGATGGATTCCTGCCCTATGGACCGTTCTGGTTCACTCTACAGAAACAGGAGATGGACTCCTGCCCTATGGACCGTTCTGGTTCACTCTACAGAAACAGGAGATGGATTCCTGCCCTATGGACCGTTCTGGTTCACTCTACAGAAACAGGAGATGGACTCCTGCCCTATGGGCCGTTCTGGTTCACTCTACAGAAACAGGAGATGGACTCCTGCCCTATGGGCCGTTCTGGTTCACTCTACAGAAACAGGAGATGGACTCCTGCCCTATGGGCCGTTCTGGTCCACTCTACAGAAACAGGAGATGGATTCCTGCCCTATGGGCCGTTCTGGTTCACTCTACAGAAACAGGAGATGGACTCCTGCCCTATGGGCCGTTCTGGTTCACTCTACAGAAACAGGAGATGGACTCCTGCCCTATGGGCCGTTCTGGTTCACTCTACAGAAACAGGAGATGGACTCCTGCCCTATGGGCCGTTCTGGTCCACTCTACAGAAACAGGAGATGGTCTCCTGCCCTATGGGCCGTTCTGGTCCACTCTACAGAAACAGGAGATGGTCTCCTGCCCTATGGGCCATTCTGGTTCACTCTACAGAAACAGGAGATGGATTCCTGCCCTATGGACCGTTCTGGTTCACTCTACAGAAACAGGAGATGGACTCCTGCCCTATGGACCGTTCTGGTTCACTCTACAGAAACAGGAGATGGATTCCTGCCCTATGGACCGTTCTGGTTCACTCTACAGAAACAGGAGATGGACTCCTGCCCTATGGGCCGTTCTGGTTCACTCTACAGAAACAGGAGATGGACTCCTGCCCTATGGGCCGTTCTGGTTCACTCTACAGAAACAGGAGATGGACTCCTGCCCTATGGGCCGTTCTGGTCCACTCTACAGAAACAGGAGATGGATTCCTGCCCTATGGGCCGTTCTGGTTCACTCTACAGAAACAGGAGATGGACTCCTGCCCTATGGGCCGTTCTGGTTCACTCTACAGAAACAGGAGATGGACTCCTGCCCTATGGGCCGTTCTGGTTCACTCTACAGAAACAGGAGATGGACTCCTGCCCTATGGGCCGTTCTGGTCCACTCTACAGAAACAGGAGATGGTCTCCTGCCCTATGGGCCGTTCTGGTCCACTCTACAGAAACAGGAGATGGTCTCCTGCCCTATGGGCCATTCTGGTTCACTCTACAGAAACAGGAGATGGTCTCCTGCCCTATGGGCCGTTCTGGTTCACTCTACAGAAACAGGAGATGGTCTCCTGCCCTACGGGCCATTCTGGTTCACTCTACAGAAACAGGAGATGGACTCCTGCCCTACGGGCCGTTCTGGTTCACTCTACAGAAACAGGAGATGGACTCCTGCCCCACGGGCCGTTCTGGTTCACTCTACAGAAACAGGAGATGGATTCCTGCCCCACGGGCCGTTCTGGTTCACTCTACAGAAACAGGAGATGGAGTCCTGCCCTACGGGCCGTTCTGGTTCACTCCACAGAAACAGGAGATGGAGTCCTGCCCTATGGGCCGTTCTGGTCCACTCTACAGAAACAGGAGATGGACTCCAGCCCTATGGGCCATTCTGGTCCACTCTACAGAAACAGGAGATAGACTCCTGCCCTATGGGCCGTTCTGGTTCACTCTACAGAAACAGGAGATGGAGTCCTGCCCTATGGGCCGTTCTGGTTCACTCTACAGAAACAGGAGATGGACTCCTGCCCTATGGGCCGTTCTGGTTCACTCTACAGAAACAGGAGATGGATTCCTGCCCTATGGGCCGTTCTGGTTCACTCTACAGAAACAGGAGATGGATTCCTGCCCTATGGGCCGTTCTGGTTCACTCTACAGAAACAGGAGATGGACTCCAGCCCTATGGGCCATTCTGGTCCACTCTACAGAAACAGGAGATAGACTCCTGCCCTATGGGCCGTTCTGGTTCACTCTACAGAAACAGGAGATGGAGTCCTGCCCTATGGGCCGTTCTGGTTCACTCTACAGAAACAGGAGATGGAGTCCTGCCCTATGGGCCGTTCTGGTTCACTCTACAGAAACAGGAGATGGACTCCTGCCCTATGGGCCGTTCTGGTTCACTCTACAGAAACAGGAGATGGTCTCCTGCCCTATGGGCCGTTCTGGTCCACTCTACAGAAACAGGAGATGGTCTCCTGCCCTATGGGCCGTTCTGGTCCACTCTACAGAAACAGGAGATGGTCTCCTGCCCTATGGGCCGTTCTGGTTCACTCTACAGAAACAGGAGATGGTCTCCTGCCCTATGGGCCGTTCTGGTTCACTCTACAGAAACAGGAGATGGTCTCCTGCCCTACGGGCCATTCTGGTTCACTCTACAGAAACAGGAGATGGACTCCTGCCCTACGGGCCGTTCTGGTTCACTCTACAGAAACAGGAGATGGAGTCCTGCCCTATGGGCCGTTCTGGTTCACTCTACAGAAACAGGAGATGGACTCCTGCCCTATGGGCCGTTCTGGTTCACTCTACAGAAACAGGAGATGGATTCCTGCCCTATGGGCCGTTCTGGTTCACTCTACAGAAACAGGAGATGGATTCCTGCCCTATGGGCCGTTCTGGTTCACTCTACAGAAACAGGAGATGGACTCCAGCCCTATGGGCCATTCTGGTCCACTCTACAGAAACAGGAGATAGACTCCTGCCCTATGGGCCGTTCTGGTTCACTCTACAGAAACAGGAGATGGAGTCCTGCCCTATGGGCCGTTCTGGTTCACTCTACAGAAACAGGAGATGGACTCCTGCCCTATGGGCCGTTCTGGTTCACTCTACAGAAACAGGAGATGGTCTCCTGCCCTATGGGCCGTTCTGGTTCACTCTACAGAAACAGGAGATGGATTCCTGCCCTATGGGCCGTTCTGGTTCACTCTACAGAAACAGGAGATGGTCTCCTGCCCTATGGGCCGTTCTGGTTCACTCTACAGAAACAGGAGATGGATTCCTGCCCTATGGGCCGTTCTGGTTCACTCTACAGAAACAGGAGATGGATTCCTGCCCTATGGGCCGTTCTGGTTCACTCTACAGAAACAGGAGATGGATTCCTGCCCTATGGGCCGTTCTGATTCACTCTACAGAAACAGGAGATGGTCTCCTGCCCTATGGGCCGTTCTGGTTCACTCTACAGAAACAGGAGATGGTCTCCTGCCCTATGGGCCGTTCTGGTTCACTCTACAGAAACAGGAGATGGATTCCTGCCCTATGGGCCGTTCTGGTTCACTCTACAGAAACAGGAGATGGACTCCTGCCCTATGGGCCATTCTGGTTCACTCTACAGAAACAGGAGATGGATTCCTGCCCTATGGGCCGTTCTGGTTCACTCTACAGAAACAGGAGATGGTCTCCTGCCCTATGGGCCGTTCTGGTTCACTCTACAGAAACAGGAGATGGAGTCCTGCCCTATGGGCCGTTCTGGTTCACTCTACAGAAACAGGAGATGGAGTCCTGCCCTATGGGCCGTTCTGGTCCACTCTACAGAAACAGGAGATGGACTCCAGCCCTATGGGCCATTCTGGTCCACTCTACAGAAACAGGAGATAGACTCCTGCCCTATGGGCCGTTCTGGTTCACTCTACAGAAACAGGAGATGGAGTCCTGCCCTATGGACCGTTCTGGTTCACTCTACAGAAACAGGAGATGGAGTCCTGCCCTATGGGCCGTTCTGGTTCACTCTACAGAAACAGGAGATGAGTCCTGCCCTATGGGCCGTTCTGGTTCACTCTACAGAAACAGGAGATGGAGTCCTGCCCTATGGGCCGTTCTGGTTCACTCTACAGAAACAGGAGATGGAGTCCTGCCCTATGGGCCGTTCTGGTTCACTCTACAGAAACAGGAGATGGACTCCTGCCCTATGGACCGTTCTGGTTCACTCTACAGAAACAGGAGATGGACTCCTGCCCTAAGGACCGTTCTGGTTCACTCTACAGAAACAGGAGATGGACTCCTGCCCTACGGGCCGTTCTGGTTCACTCTACAGAAACAGGAGATGGATTCCTGCCCTACTGGCCGTTCTGGTTCACTCTACAGAAACAGGAGATGGATTCCTGCCCTACGGGCCGTTCTGGTTCACTCTACAGAAACAGGAGATGGATTCCTGCCCTACGGGCTGTTCTGGTCCACTCTACAGAAACAGGAGATGGACTCCTGCCCTACGGGCCGTTCTGGTTCACTCTACAGAAACAGGAGATGGACTCCAGCTCAGCTCAGGTCACCTTCAGAGTGGCTTGCCTTTTTGTTCACTCTACAGAAACAGGAGATGGACTCCTGCACTATGGGCCGTTCTGGTCCACTCTACAGAAACAGGAGATGGACTCCTGCCCTACGGGCCATTCTGGTCCACTCTACAGAAACAGGAGATGGACTCCTGCCCTACGGGCCTTTCTGGTTCACTCTACAGAAACAGGAGATGGACTCCTGCCCTACGGGCCTTTCTGGTTCACTCTACAGAAACAGGAGATGGACTCCTGCCCTATGGGCCATTCTGGTTCACTCTACAGAAACAGGAGATGGACTCCTGCCCTACGGGCCGTTCTGGTTCACTCTACAGAAACAGGAGATTGACTCCTGCCCTAAGGGCCGTTCTGGACTTGGGATGGGAATCTCACTGTAATACAGCATGTCTAGTAGGACCTGGGTTGGGAAGCTCCCTGTAATACAGAATGTCCAGTAGGACCTGGGATGGGAAGCTCACTGTAATACAGAATGCCCAGTAGGACCTGGGATGGGAAGCTCACTGTAATACAGAATGTCCAGTAGGACCTGGGATGGGAAGCTCACTGTAATACAGAATGCCCAGTAGGACCTGGGATGGGAAGCTCCCTGTAATACAGAATGTCTAGTAGGACCTGGGATGGGAAGCTCCCTGTAATACAGAATATCCAGTAGGACTTGGGATGGGAAGCTCACTGTAATACAGAATGTCCAGTAGGACTTGGGATGGGAAGCTCACTGTAATACAGAATGTCCAGTAGGACCTGGGATGGGAAGCTCCCTGTAATACAGAATGTCCAGTAGGACTTGGGATGGGAAGCTCACTGTAATACATAATGCCCAGTAGGACCTGGGATGGGAAGCTCACTGTAATACAGAATGTCCAGTAGGACCTGGGATGGGAAGCTCACTGTAATACAGAATGCCCAGTAGGACCTGGGATGGGAAGCTCCCTGTAATACAGAATGTCTAGTAGGACCTGGGATGGGAAGCTCCCTGTCATACAGAATGCCTAGTAGGACCTGGGATGGGAAGCTCCCTGTAATACAGAATGTCTAGTAGGACCTGGGATGGGAAGCACCCTGTAATACAGAATGTCCAGTAGGACCTGGGATGGGAAGCTCCCAGGTCCTAAAGTAAAAAAAAGTTTTAAAAAAGTTAAAAAAGTTAAATGCACACATCATACACCGAAAACAGAGGTTAGCATTTTATTTCATACCCCCAAGACATGCTAACCTCTCACCATTACAATAACAGGGGAGGTTAGCATTTTATATCATACCCCCAAGACATGCTAACCTCTCACCATTACAATAACAGGGAGGTTAGCATTTTATATCATACCCCAAGACATGCTAACCTCTCACCATTACAATAACATGGGAGGTTAGCATTTTATATCATACACCCAAGACATGCTAACCTCTCACCATTACAATAACAGGGGAGGTTAGCATTGTATATCATACCCCCAAGACATGCTAACCTCTCACCATTACAATAACAGGGGAGGTTAGCATTTTATATCATACCCCCAAGACATGCTAACCTCTCACCATTACAATAACATGGGAGGTTAGCATTTTATATCATACACCCAAGACATGCTAACCTCTCACCATTACAATAACAGGTGAGGTTAGCATTTTATATCATACACCCAAGACATGCTAACCTCTCACCATTACAATAACAGGGGAGGTTAGCATTGTATATCATACCCCCAAGACATGCTAACCTCTCACCATTACAATAACAGGGGAGGTTAGCATTTTATATCATACCCCCAAGACATGCTAACCTCTCACCATTACAATAACAGGGGAGGTTAGCATTTTTGGAGAGTATGATGTTTTTGTCTGTAAGGTTCTTACTCATCATTAATCAAGATTCAGTCAGGATTATCCGTAATCATGATCAAATCCACGTTAATGTAGAAGTGTTTAGAAACATAGTCGATTCTAATCTCCATTATTTAACATGTCTATTGGGCACGAAATAATCTGAAACTCAACCAAAACAAACAACAAATGCATCCAGCAAGTTTGTGGAGTCACAAGATTGATATAGTTAATGCTATGAACATGGGACCAAATACTAAACTTTTGACTACTGTAATACATAGAAGTGAATTTGTCCCAGTACTTTTGGTCTCCTAATATGGGGGGCTATATACAAAAAGTGATTTTTAAACCGTTCATCCGATATCATCAAGGTGAACACAGCAGTAAGTCATCAAGGTGAACACAGCAGTAAGTCATCAAGGTGAACACAGCAGTAAGTCATCAAGGTGAACACAGCAGTAAGTCATCAAGGTGAACACAGCAGTAAGTCATCAAGGTGAACACAGCAGTAAGTCATCAAGGTGAACACAGCAGTAAGTCATCAAGGTGAACACAGCAGTAAGTCATCAAGGTGAACACAGCAGTAAGTCATCAAGGTGAACACAGCAGTAAGTCATCAAGGTGAACACAGCAGTAAGTCATCAAGGTGAACACAGCAGTAAGTCATCAAGGTGAACACAGCAGTAAGTCATCAAGGTGAACACAGCAGTAAGTCATCAAGGTGAACACAGCAGTAAGTCATCAAGGTGAACACAGCAGTAAGTCATCAAGGTGAATACAGTATCATTAGGTTCCTCTAAGTATCAGACAGTAATATGGTAATGGGATCTCTATGGATATGGTTGTAGTTGTTCTGTAAGGCTCATCACAGCAAGGTGGAGAAGTGACTGAACTGGTCTGATCCACTGGCCATCACTGTAGCATGGAAACGCCTGGGACGGTCTGGGTCCTGCAGAGAGAGAGAGAGAGAGAAACATAGGGTAGACACAGGTAGAGACATATCTACAGTAGTTCTCACCTGTATAGGGTAGATACAGGTAGAGACATATCTACAGTAGTTCTCACCTGTATAGGGTAGATACAGGTAGAGACATATCTACAGTAGTTCTCACCTGTATAGGGTAGATACAGGTAGAGACATATCTACAGTAGTTCTCACCTGTATAGGGTAGATACAGGTAGAGACATATCTACAGTAGTTCTCACCTGTAAAGGGTAGATACAGGTAGAGACATATCTACAGTAGTTCTCACCTGTAAAGGGTAGATACAGGTAGAGACATATCTACAGTAGTTCTCACCTGTAAAGGGTAGACACAGGTAGAGACATATCTACAGTAGTTCTCACCTGTATAGGGTAGATACAGGTAGAGACATATCTACAGTAGTTCTCACCTGTAAAGGGTAGACACAGGTAGAGACATATCTACAGTAGTTCTCACCTGTAAAGGGTAGACACAGGTAGAGACATATCTACAGTAGTTCTCACCTGTAAAGGGTAGATACAGGTAGAGACATATCTACAGTAGTTCTCACCTGTAAAGGGTAGACACAGGTAGAGACATATCTACAGTAGTTCTCACCTGTAAAGGGTAGACACAGGTAGAGACATATCTACAGTAGTTCTCACCTGTAAAGGGTAGATACAGGTAGAGACATATCTACAGTAGTTCTCACCTGTAAAGGGTAGATACAGGTAGAGACATATCTACATTAGTTCTCACCTGTAAAGGGTAGATACAGGTAGAGACATATCTACAGTAGTTCTCACCTGTAAAGGGTAGATACAGGTAGAGACATATCTACAGTAGTTCTCACCTGTATAGGGTAGATACAGGTAGAGACATATCTACAGTAGTTCTCACCTGTAAAGGGTAGATACAGGTAGAGACATATCTACAGTAGTTCTCACCTGTAAAGGGTAGATACAGGTAGAGACATATCTACAGTAGTTCTCACCTGTAAAGGGTAGATACAGGTAGAGACATATCTACAGTAGTTCTCACCTGTAAAGGGTAGATACAGGTAGAGACATATCTACAGTAGTTCTCACCTGTATAGGGTAGATACAGGTAGAGACATATCTACAGTAGTTCTCACCTGTAAGGGTAGATACAGGTAGAGACATATCTACAGTAGTTCTCACCTGTATAGGGTAGATACAGGTAGAGACATATCTACAGTAGTTCTCACTACTGTTCTCACCTGTATAGGGTAGATACAGGTAGAGACATATCTACAGTAGTTCTCACCTGTAAGGGTAGATACAGGTAGAGACATATCTACAGTAGTTCTCACCTGTAAAGGGTAGATACAGGTAGAGACATATCTACAGTAGTTCTCACCTGTAGACATAGACATATCTACAGTAGTTCTCACCTGTAAAGGGTAGATACAGGTAGAGACATATCTACAGTAGTTCTCACCTGTATAGGGTAGATACAGGTAGAGACATATCTACAGTAGTTCTCACCTGTAAAGGGTAGATACAGGTAGAGACATATCTACAGTAGTTCTCACCTGTAAAGGGTAGATACAGGTAGAGACATATCTACAGTAGTTCTCACCTGTATAGGGTAGATACAGGTAGAGACATATCTACAGTAGTTCTCACCTGTATAGGGTAGATACAGGTAGAGACATATCTACAGTAGTTCTCACCTGTATAGGGTAGGCACAGGTAGAGACATATCTACAGTAGTTCTCACCTGTATAGGGTAGGCACAGGTAGGGACGTATCGGATCACGAAGCCACAGCGTCTCTTCTGGGATGTGTTGGGGTCACTGGCGTGGACCAGGAACCCATCATGGATCTGATAACCATCAACATTAAATCACAATCCAAAATGGCACCTTGATTCTTATTGTTTGTACAGGACAATTGGTGAGAAACACAATATGGTTGTAGAAGAATAGAGAATAGAGTGTATTTCCCTGTAATACAGAATGTCCAGTAGGACCTGGGGTGGGAAGCTCACTGTAATACAGAATGCCCAGTAGGACTTGGGATGGGAAGCTCACTGTAATACAGAATGTCTAGTAGGACCTGGGATGGGAAGCTCCCTGTAATACAGAATGTCCAGTAGGACTTGGGATGGGAAGCTCACTGTAATACAGAATGTCCAGTAGGACTTGGGATGGGAAGCTCACTGTAATACAGAATGCCCAGTAGGACCTGGGATGGGAAGCTCCCTGTAATACAGAATGTCCAGTAGGACTTGGGATGGGAAGCTCACTGTAATACAGAATGCCCAGTAGGACCTTGGATGGGAAGCTCACTGTAATACAGAATGTCCAGTAGGACCTGGGATGGGAAGCTCCCTGTAATACAGAATGTCCAGTAGGACCTGGGTTGGGAAGCTCCCTGTAATACAGAATGTCCAGTAGGAATTGGGATGGGAAGCTCACTGTAATACAGAATGTCCAGTAGGAATTGGGATGGGAAGCTCCCTGTAATACAGAATGTCCAGTAGGACCTGGGATGGGAAGCTCCCTGTAATACAGAATGTCTAGTAGGACCTGGGATGGGAAGCTCCCTGTAATACAGAATGTCCAGTAGGAATTGGGATGGGAAGCTCACTGTAATACAGAATGTCCAGTAGGACCTGGGATGGGAAGCTCCCTGTAATACAGAATGTCCAGTAGGAATTGGGATGGGAAGCTCCCTGTAATACAGAATGTCCAGTAGGAATTGGGATGGGAAGCTCACTGTAATACAGAATGCCCAGTAGGACCTGGGATGGGAAGCTCACTGTAATACAGAATGCCCAGTAGGAATTGGGATGGGAAGCTCACTGTAATACAGAATGTCTGTTTGCTGACATTTGTTGTTCTTAAAAAGACAAGAATCCCCGTAGGGGGGCAGTGTGACTTACAGACATCTGCCCAGCCAGCAGGGGGCAGAGTAGAGCGCTATCCGTTTGCACCAGCTCCTCAGGGATCTCCTGGTTGACTGACAGCATGTTTCCGGGGCGGGAGGCGAGTTGGTGGGGCAGCATGCCAGAGCAGTGGCTTCCTGGAGGAGGAGGGGGAAGAGGAGAGGAGAGGAGAGGAGAGGAGAGGAGAGGAGAGGAGAGGAGAGGAGAGGAGAGGAGAGGAGAGGAGAGGAGAGGAGAGGAGAGGAGAGGAGAGGAGAGGAGAGGAGAGGAGAGGAGAGTGAACACTTTTACTAACCACACAGACTCTAGTCTTCTGTTTGTCTATGAAAGGACATCTTATCACAGTCATTTACTGCAGTCATTTCATGCTAGAATGACAGAAAGAGGCTTTCAGACCATTAACTGTACCTGGCTAAATGCAGATACATATTTTGAGAAGACATTTAAGTATTTATTTATCTAGTTGTGGCACCAATTAGAACTGAACTGGCCGTTTCTGGAAACAAAATGATTGGGTGAGTTTTAGGTGGTCAGGGGAGCTGCAGTACCTGGGATGACCTTCAGGGCTCCGTTTTCTGCCAGTGAGTCGTCTAGAGCCAGCCACACCGACAGGACTGGACCCCCAGCTATTCCCCAGTATCTGGAGGAATCAGACAGCTGCTGAGTAAATACTTGTTATTACTCAAAACGTACTGTAGTAGTAGTAATATTGTAGTAGTATTGTGGTAGTAGTAGCTGTAGTATTGTAGTTGTAGTAGTTGTACTGTAGTAGTGGGACTGGTGTAGTAGTAGTAATATTGTAGTAGTATTGTGGTAGTAGTAGCTGTAGTATTGTAGTTGTAGTAGTTGTACTGTAGTAGTAGGACTGGTGTAGTAGTAGTAATATTGTAGTAGTATTGTGGTAGTAGTAGCTGTAGTATTGTAGTTGTAGTAGTTGTACTGTAGTAGTAGGACTGGTAGGACTGGTGTAGTAGTAGTAATATTGTAGTAGTATTGTGGTAGTAGTAGCTGTAGTATTGTAGTTGTAGTAGTTGTACTGTAGTAGTAGGACTGGTAGGACTGGTGTAGTAGTAGTAATATTGTCGTAGTATTGTGGTAGTAGTAGCTGTATTATTGTAGTTGTAGTAGTTGTACTGTAGTAGTAGGACTGGTAGGACTGGTGTAGTAGTAGTAATATTGTAGTAGTATTGTGGTAGTAGTACTGTAGTATTGTAGTTGTAGTAGTTGTACTGTAGTAGTAGGACTGGTAGGACTGGTGTAGTCGTCACAGTTGCAAATGAGAACTTGTTCTCAACTAGCCTACCTGGTTAAATAAAGGTGAAAGTAGTATTGTAGTAGTGTTGTGGTAGTAGTAATATTGTAGTAATATTGTGGTAGTAGTAGCTGTAGTATTGTAGTTGTAGTAGTAGTAGCTGGAGTATTGTAGTTGTAGTAGTAGTAGCTGTAGTATTGTAGTTGTAGTAGTTGTACTGTAGTAGTAGGACTGGTGTAGTAGTAGTAATATTGTAGTAATATTGTGGTAGTAGTAGCTGTAGTATTGTAGTTGTAGTAGTAGTAGCGGTAGTAGCAGTAGTGATGTAGTAGTTGTAATATTGTAGTACTACTGTAGTAGTTGTAGTAACAGTACTACAAGCAGTATTGGTAGCGGTAGTAGTACTGTAGTAGTATTTTACTATTTTTGAGATACTTGTAACTCACAGTAGTATTAGTATTGTCATATTAATGTAGCTGTAGAAGTATTAGTGATGTACTCACCTCATATCCTGGTGCCAGGCCACGAAGGGCAGTCCAGTCTCACTCTGCTTGTCCTTCTCTGATGACCTCACTTCCTCCTCACTGGTCAGAGTGATGGCATCATTTCCTGCCTGTGTGGCTGTGGGGTGGGGTGTGGGGGTTGTTGGGTACTTGCAGATGAAGCGTGAGTCTAGCAGGATGACATCAGAGCCCAGGATGGACTGTACCACCTGTAGGATGTGGGGGTGTTTGGCCAGGCCCATCACCCAGGGGTACTGCAGGTGCACATTGTGGAGACTGTACTGGGTATACTCCTCACCTGAAGTCAGGTAAACACAGGTAGATATCAGTCAATACAGGTAGATATAATTCAATACAGGGAGAAACAGATAGATTGAATTCAATACAGGTAGGTTTCCTTCAATACAGGTAGACAAAGGTAGATATCATTCAATACAGATAGGTATCATTCAATACAGGTAGATATAATTCAATACAGGTAGATATCGTTCAATACAGGTAGATATCATTCAATACAGGTAGATATCATTCATTACAGATAGACACAGGTAGATATCATTCAATACAGGTAGATACATATAGATATCATTCAATACAGATAGATATAATTCAATACAGGTAGATACCATTCAATACAGGTAGATACCATTCAATACAGGTAGATATAATTCAAAACAGGTAGATATCATTCAATACAGGTAGATTTCATTCAATACAGGTAGATATCATTCAATACAGGTAGACAGAGTTAGATATCATTCAATACAGGTAGATATCATTCAATACAGGTAGATACCATTCAATACATGTAGATATAATTCAATACAGGGAGAAACCAATAGATCAAATTCAATACAGGTAGGTTTCATTCATTACAGGTAGACAAAGGTAGATATCATTCAATACAGATAGGTATCATTCAATACAGGTAGATATCATTCAATACAGGTAGATATCATTCAATACAGGTAGATATCATTCAATACAGATAGGTATCATTCAATACAGATAGGTATCATTCAATACAGGTAGATATCATTCAATACAGGTAGATATCATTCAATACAGGTAGATATCACTCAATACAGGTAGATACATATAGATATAATTCAATACAGATAGTTATAATTCAATACAGGTAATTACCATTCAATACAGGTAGATACCATTCAATACAGGTAGATATAATTTAAAACAGGTAGATATCATTCAATACAGGTAGATACCGGTAGATATCATTCAAAACAGGTAGATACATATAGATATCATTCAATACAGGTAGATATCATTCAATACAGGTAAACATAGTTAGATATAATTCAATACAGGTAGATACCATTCAATACAGATAGATACCATTCAATACAGATAGATATCATTCAGACAGAGGTAGATATTATTCAATACAGGTAGATACAGATAGTTATCATTCAGACAGAGGTAGATATAATTCAATACAGATAGACAGAGTTAGATGTAATTCAATACAGATAGACAGAGTTAGATGTAATTCAATACAGATAGACAGAGATAGATATGTACAATACAGGTAGACAGAGTTAGATGTAATTCAATACAGATAGACAGAGTTAGATGTAATTCAATACAGGTAGACCGAGTTAGATGTAATTCAATACAGAGAGACAGAGTTAGATGTAATTCAATACAGATAGACAGAGTTAGATGTAATTCAATACAGAGAGACAGAGTTAGATGTAATTCAATACAGATAGACAGAGTTAGATGTAATTCAATACAGATAGACAGAGTTAGATGTAATTCAATACAGATAGACAGAGTTAGATGTAATTCAATACAGATAGACAGAGTTAGATGTAATTCAATACAGATAGACATAGTTAGATGTAATTCAATACAGATAGACAGAGTTAGATGTAATTCAATACAGATAGACAGATGAAGTTAACATTCCCTAACCCTACCCCCCCCTCCTCCTCCTCATCCCCCTCCACTCACCGAACTCTCTCTCCAGGTGGTTGAAGGCCTGTCTGGCCTCCCTCAGCTCTGTGTTGTCTAGGACCGGTACGGCAGAGAGGAATCCCTGCTGGTTGTAACGTTCCTTCAGCTGACACGTTGACACACTCATCTCTGGGATGGCTGCTGTACACGCCAGTCCTGACTGCGTCAACTCCACTGGGTGAAGGCTGTTTTTATAACCTGGAAAGAGAGGGAGAACAGAGAGACAAAAGGAGTGTGTCTCTGAGTTGTGCCCAGGCCATAAACAGGCATCCTAACATAGGTATTTCTGTTTATCTTCTTAACCCTCAGCTTCTCTCTCTCCCTCTCTCCCCTCTCTCTCTCCTCTCTCTCTCCTCTCTCTCTCTCTCTCTCTCTCTCTCTCTCTCTCTCTCTCTCTCTCTCTCTCTCTCTCTCTCTCTCTCTCTCTCTCTCTCTCTCTCTCTCTCTCTTGCTCTCTCTCTCTTGCTCTCTCTCTCTCTTGCTCTCTCTCTCTCTCTCTATTGCTCTCTCTCTCTCTCTCTCTCCTCTCTCTCTCTCCCTTGCTCTCTCTCTCTCTCTCTCTCTCTCTCTCTCTCAATTCAATTTCAATTCAAGGGCTTTATTGGCATGGGAAACATGTGTTAACATTGCCAAAGCAAGTGAGGTAGACAACATACAAAGTGAATATATAAAGTGAAAAACAAAAAAATATAACAGTAAACATTACACATACAGAAGTTTAAAAACAGTAAAGACATTACAAATGTCATATTATATATATATATATATATATATATATATATATATATATATATACAATGTACAAATAGTTAAATGACACAAGATAAAATGAATAAGCATAAATATGGGTTGTATTTACAATGGTGTTTGTTCTTCACTGGTTGCCCTTTTCTCGTGGCAACAGGTCACAAATCTTGCTGCTGTGATGGCACACTGTGGAATTTCACCCAAAAGATATGGGAGTTTTTCAAAATTGGATTTGTTTTCAAATTCTTTGTGGATCTGTGTGATCTGGGGGAAATATGTCTCTCTAATATGGTCATACATTGGGCAGGAGGTTAGGAAGTGCAGCTCAGTTTCCACCTCATTTTGTGGGCAGTGAGCACATAGCCTGTCTTCTCTTGAGAGCCATGTCTGCCTACGGCGGCCTTTCTCAATAGCAAGGCTATGCTCACTGAGTCTGTACATAGTCAAAGCTTTCCTTAATTTTGGGTCAGTCACAGTCACAGTGGAGAGAGAGAGAGAGAGGGAGAGAGAGAGAGAGAGAGAGAGAGAGAGAGAGAGAGAGAGAGAGAGAGAGAGAGAGAGAGAGAGAGAGGGAGAGAGAGAGAGAGAGAGAGAGAGAGAGAGAGAGAGAGAGAGAGAGAGAGAGAGGGAGAGAGAGAGAGAGAGAGAGACAGAGAGACAGAGAGAGAGAGAGAGAGAGAGACAGAGACAGAGAGACAGAGAGAGAGAGAGAGAGAGAGAGAGAGACAGAGAGAGAGAGAGACAGAGAGAGAGAGAGAGAGAGAGAGAGAGAGAGAGAGAGAGAGAGAGAGAGAGAGAGAGAGAGAGAGAGAGAGAGAGAGAGAGAGAGAGAGAGAGAGAGAGAGAGAGAGAGAGAGAGAGAGAGAGAGAGAGAGAGAGAGAGAGAGAGACAGAGAGAGAGAGAGAGAGAGAGAGAGACAGAGAGAGAGAGAGAGAGAGAGAGAGAGAGAGAGAGAGAGAGAGAGAGAGAGAGAGAGAGAGAGAGAGAGAGAGAGAGAGAGAGAGAGACAGAGACAGAGACAGAGAGAGAGAGAGACAGAGAGAGACAGAGAGACAGAGAGAGAGAGAGAGAGAGAGAGAGAGAGAGAGAGAGAGAGAGAGAGAGAGAGAGAGAGAGAGAGAGAGAGAGATAGACAGAGAGATAGAGAGGTTAAAGCCCATAAAAGCATACCAAAGTCTTAAATACTTATTTGCTCTCCTCCATACCTCTGTCTGCTTCTCCCGAAGTCTCAGATGTCTCCGTCTGTCTGGACGGTGGTCTGATGTGTGGATGATGGTCACAGCAGAGGTCACAGCAGAGGCTCTGTAGGTCAGTATGAAACTGTGGTAGTAGAAGTCTTGTTGATGTGGAGTCCTCAACCTGTGTGATCTCTTATATATGGTCCTGACAGGAGGGCTGAGCCGCAGGTGGAAACTACAGATGTTAACCATCTAGAATGACAGTACAGGTGAATGACTGAGCCGTGGTGACATTCCCTAGGTCATATTCATCATCATTCAGACACAGTTCTTTAGGAGGAAGTACAAACTCTATGAATTTCCCCTCTCATCAGTTGACAGTAATCTGACAGTCTTCCGACACAATAAGGTGTGGAACGTACACAAATACACTTTGTCAGAAACATACAGCCTACTCTCCTGTAGCTGGTACACAGAGCTGGCTTCTGGCTTCTCCTGTTATAGCCCCATCTACTGTTCAGTGGATTTCAGAGCCAGACAATCATCTAAACACACCTCATCACTTCATTATCACACGGTGATGCTCTGGGAGTCTGTGTGAAGTGAACTCAGGAAGGGTTTTTGATAAATACCAACTCATAGTGTTTCCCATCATCTCAATTTATTATCATCTCAATTTATTCTGCTTCCTTCTTCTATACTTGGTTCTTAGAAAAAGGGGTATTGTTAAGGTGACACATCCATGAATGAATGACATGTCCCTCTTACCTGGAAAATAAACAAAACACTGTGAATTTCCGCTCTCATCAGGTGAGTCATGTGACATACTTAAGACAGTAATGTGTAGAATAAACACAAGATGAATGCCGTTCTAAAAAATAGGGAGAGATTTTAAAGGAGGAAGAGTTGAGACAAACACTCCATATTATCAAGGAAGACTGTACAGGTGTAGAGTTCATCATGAACCACCTCTCATCAGGTGACAGTTAGTCGGGGCGGCATGGTAGCCTAGTGGTTAGAGCGGTGGTTAGGCCTAGTGGTTAGAGCGGTGGTTAGGCCTAGTGGTTAGAGCGGTGGTTAGGCCTAGTGGTTAGAGCGGTGGTTAGGCCTAGTGGTTAGAGCGGTGGTTAGGCCTAGTGGTTAGAGCGGTGGTTAGGCCTAGTGGTTAGAGCGGTGGTTAGGCCTAGTGGTTAGAGCGGTGGTTAGGCCTAGTGGTTAGAGTGGTTGCGGTGGTTAGCCTAGGTGGTTAGGCCTAGTGGTTAGAGCGGTGGTTAGGCCTAGTGGTTAGAGCGGTGGTTAGGCCTAGTGGTTAGAGCGGTGGTTAGGCCTAGTGGTTAGAGCGGTGGTTAGGCCTAGTGGTTAGAGGCCTAGTGGTGGTTAGGCCTAGTGGTTAGAGCGGTGGTTAGGCCTAGTGGTTAGAGCGGTGGTTAGGCCTAGTGGTTAGAGCGGTGGTTTAGGCCTAGTGGTTAGAGCGGTGGTTAGGCCTAGTGGTTAGAGCGGTGGTTAGGCCTAGTGGTTAGAGCGGTGGTTAGGCCTAGTGGTTAGAGCGGTGGTTAGGCCTAGTGGTTAGAGCGGTGGTTAGGCCTAGTGGTTAGAGCGGTGGTTAGGCCTAGTGGTTAGAGCGGTGGTTAGGCCTAGTGGTTAGAGCGGTGGTTAGGCCTAGTGGTTAGAGCGGTTAAAAGACGGTAAAATAAAATACAAAAATAAGAGAGTTCATCATGACAGGGTCCCTTCTACACACATCAACAACAACCTCCCTCGGAGCACCGTTGCTCATTGCGCCACAAAACAACTACTTCAGGACTCAGACTGAGTGACGTCACCGATTGAAACGCTATTAGCGCGAACCACCGCTAACTAGCTAGCCATTTCACATCGATTATACCTTTCATCAGGTGACAGTCATGTGACATTCTAGAGTTCATCATGAGGCACCTCTCATCATGTGACAGTCATGTGACATTCTAGAGTTTATCATGAGGCACCTCTCATCATGTGACAGTCATGTGACATTCTTAAGACACCTCTCATCATGTGACAGTCATGTGACATTCTTAAGACGCTGTAAGGTGTGGAACGTACACAGAGAAACCAGAATCCAGCTCTGTGTACCAGCTACAGGAGAGTAGGCTGTATGTTTCTGACAAAGTGTATTTGTGTACGTTCCACACCTTATTGTGTCGGAAGACTGTCAGATTACTGTCAACTGATGAGAGGGGAAATTCATAGAGTTTGTACTTCCTCCTAAAGAACTGTGTCTGAATGATGATGAATATGACCTAGGGAATGTCACCACGGCTCAGTCATTCACCTGTACTGTCATTCTAGATGGTTAACATCTGTAGTTTCCACCTGCGGCTCAGCCCTCCTGGCAGGACCGTTCCGTATATAAGAGATCACACAGGTTGAGGACTCCACATCAACAAGACTTCTACTACCACAGTTTCATACTGACCTACAGAGCCTCTGCTGTGACCTCTGCTGTGACCATCATCCACACATCAGACCACCGTCCAGACAGACGGAGACATCTGAGACTTCGGGAGAAGCAGACAGAGGTATGGAGGAGAGCAAATAAGTATTTAAGACTTTGGTATGCTTTTATGGGCTTTAACCTCTCTATCTCTCTCTCTCTGTCTCTCTCTCTCTGTCTCTCTGTCTCTCTCTCTCTCTCTGTCTCTCTCTCTCTCTCTCTCTCTCTCTCTCTCTCTCTCTCCTCTCTCCTCTCTCCTCTCTCTCTCCTCTCTCTCTCTCTCCTCTCTCTCTCTCTCTCTCTCTCTCTCTCTCTCTCTCTCTCTCTCTCTCTCTCTCTCTCTCTCTCTCTCTCTCTCTCTCTCTCTCTCTCTCTCTCTCTCTCTCTCTCTCTCTCTCTCTCTCTCTCTCTGTCTCTCCTCTCTCTGTCTCTCTCTCTGTCTCTCTCTCTGTCTCTCTGTCTCTCTGTCTCTCTGTCTCTCTCTCTGTCTCTCTCTCTCTCTCTCTCTCTCTGTCTCTCTGTCTCTCTGGATCTCTCTCTCTCTCTCTCTCTCTGCAGCCTTTACAGGAGCAGTGGTAGGCTTTCGGACAGATCGCACCAGGGGACAGTGGTTCTTCAAGTCTGACCCACTTCAGGTAAGATTCTCTTTCATCAAACTGTTTTTTCTTTCCATATGTTTCAGAGGAACGTCAATAAATATGTCTTGTCATAAATATGGACATGTTAAAAGATATCCAGTCAGGTTGTTTACCTTGCCTAACTGTGGTGAGAAGGTAATTCCATGATGACTGCAGTAATAACATGTACCTTCCTTGACATACACTGGAACCTGGACACACGCACACCAGACAATTACAGGTCAGTCACACTGAGGGCAGTGCAGAGCAGAGAAGGTGTTTCTGTTCTGTTTCTGTGTGTGTGTAAGGCTAATTTCAAGTTTTCATAACAATCGGTAATCGGGCATTTTTGGACACCGATTATGGCCGATTGAACTCCAAGAAGAGACTGCGTGGCAGGCTGACTACCTGTCAGCAAGGGGCCACGCTAGGTTGCAAGCTATCTTATAAAAAACAATCAATCTTAACATAATCACTAGTTAACTACACATGGTTGATCTAGCTTGTCCTGCATTGCATATAATCGATGCGGTGCCTGTTAATATATCATCGAATCACAGCCTACTTCGCCAAACGGGTGATTTAAGAAGCACATTCGCGAAAAAAGCACTTTCGTTGCACAAATGTGTACCTAACCATAAACATCAACGCCTTTCTTAAAATCAATACTCAAGTATATATTTTTAACTATATTGCATATTTAGTTAATATTGCATATTTAGTTCATATTGCATATTTTGTTAATATTGCATATTTAGTTCATATTGCATATTTAGTTCATATTGCATATTTTGTTAATATTGCCTGCTAACATGAATTTCTTTTAACAAGGGAAATTGTGTCACTTCTCTTGCGTTCTGTGCATCAGAGTCGGGGTAAATGCAGCAGTTTGGGCCGTCTGGCTCGTTGTGAACTGTGTGAAGACCATCTTCCTAACAAAGACCATAATTAATTTGCCACAATTGTACATAATTATGACATAAAGGTGAAGGTTGTACAATGTAACAGCAATATTTAGACTTAGGGATGCCACCCGTTAGATAAAATACGGAACTGTTCCGTATTTCACTGAATGAATAAAAGATTTGTTTTCGAAATGATAGTTTCCAGATTTGGTAGGCAGCAGCAGCTGTTCGCTGTGCTTCAAGCATTGAGCTGTTTATGACTTCAAGCCTATCAACTCAGGCTGGCAATAATATAGGGCCTATAAGAACATCCAATAGTCAGAGGTATATGAAATACAAATGGTATAGAGGGAAATAGTCCTATAATTCCTATAATAACCACAACTTAAAACCTCTTACCTGGGAATATTGAAGCCTCATGTTAAAAGGAACCACCAGCTTTCATATGTTCTCATGTTCTGAGAAAGGAACTGAAACGTTAGCTTTCTTACTTGGCACATATTGCACTTTTACTTTCTTCTCCAACACTTTGTTTTTGCATTATTTAAACAATATTGAACATGATACCCCCTGTCTATTCCCTTAGGGCTCTGGTTAACATGAGACCCCCTGTCTATTCAATTAGGGCTCTGGTTAACATGAGACCCCCTGTCTATTCCCTTAGGGCTCTGGTTAACATGAGACCCCCTGTCTATTCCCTTAGGGCTCTGGTTAACATGAGACCCCCTGTCTATTCCCTTAGGGCTCTGGTTAACATGAGACCCCCTGTCTATTCCATTAGGGCTCTGGTTAACATGAGACCCCCTGTCTATTCCCTTAGGGCTCTGGTTAACATGAGACCCCCTGTCTATTCCCTTAGGGCTCTGGTTAACATGAGACCCCTGTCTATTCCCTTAGGGCTCTGGTTAACATGAGACCCCTGTCTATTCCATTAGGGCTCTGGTTAACATGAGACCCCCTGTCTATTCCCTTAGGGCTCTGGTTAACATGAGACCCCCTGTCTATTCCCTTAGGGCTCTGGTTAACATGAGACCCCCTGTCTATTCCCTTAGGGCTCTAGTTAACATGAGACCGCTGTCTATTCCCTTAGGGCTCTGGTTAACATGAGACCCCTGTCTATTCCCTTAGGGCTCTGGTTAACATGAGACCCCCTGTCTATTCCATTAGGGCTCTGGTTAACATGAGACCCCCTGTCTATCCCCTTAGGGCTCTGCTTAACATGAGACCCCCTGTCTATTCCCTTAGGGCTCTGGTTAACATGAGACCCCCTCCCCTGTCTATTCCATTAGGGCGCTGGTTAACATGAGACCCCCTGTCTATTCCATTTGGGCTCTGCTTAACATGAGACCCCCTGTCTATTCCCTTAGGGCTCTGGTTAACATGAGACCCCCTGTCTATTCCCTTAAGGCTCTGGTTAACATGAGACCCCCTGTCTATTCCATTAGGGCTCTGGTTAACATGAGACCCCCTGTCTATTCCCTTGGGGCTCTGGTTAACATGAGACCCCCTGTCTATTCCATTAGGGCTCTGGTTAACATGAGACCCCCTGTCTATTCCCTTAAGGCTCTGGTTAACATGAGACCCCCTCCCCTGTCTATTCCATTAGGGCTCTGGTTAACATGAGACCCCTTGTCTATTCCCTTAGGGCTCTGGTTAACATGAGACCCCCTGTCTATTCCCTTGGGGCTCTGGTTAACATGAGCCACCATGTCTATTCCCTTAGGGCTCTGGTTAACATGAGACCCCCTGTCTATTCCCTTAGGGCTCTGGTTAACATGAGACCCCCTGTCTATTCCATTAGGGCTCTGGTTAACATGAGACCCCCTGTCTATTCCCTTAGGGCTCTGGTTAACATGAGACCCCCTGTCTATTCCCTTAGGGCTCTGGTTAACATGAGACCCCCTGTCTATTCCCTTAGGGCTCTGGTTAACATGAGACTGCTGTCTATTCCCTTAGGGCTCTGGTTAACATGAGACCCCCTGTCTATTCCCTTAGGGCTCTGGTTAACATGAGACCCCCTGTCTATTCCCTTAGGGCTCTGGTTAACATGAGACCCCTGTCTATTCCCTTAGGGCTCTGGTTAACATGAGACCCCCTGTCTATTCCCTTAGGGCTCTGGTTAACATGAGACCCCTGTCTATTCCCTTAGGGCTCTGGTTAACATGAGACCCCCTGTCTATTCCATTAGGGCTCTGGTTAACATGAGACCCCCTGTCTATCCCCTTAGGGCTCTGCTTAACATGAGACCCCCTGTCTATTCCCTTAGGGCTCTGGTTAACATGAGACCCCCTGTCTATTCAATTAGGGCTCTGGTTAACATGAGACCCCCTGTCTATTCCCTTAGGGCTCTGGTTAACACGAGACCCCCTGTCTATTCCCTTAGGGCTCTGGTTAACATGAGACCCCCTGTCTATTCCATTAGGGCTCTGGTTAACATGAGACCCCCTGTCTATCCCCTTAGGGCTCTGCTTAACATGAGACCCCCTGTCTATTCCCTTAGGGCTCTGGTTAACATGAGACCCCCTCCCCTGTCTATTCCCTTAGGGCTCTGGTTAACATGAGACACCATGTCTATTCCCTTAGGGCTCTGGTTAACATGAGACCCCCTGTCTATTCCCTTAGGGCTCTGGTTAACATGAGACCCCCTGTCTATTCCCTTAGGGCTCTGGTTAACATGAGACCCCCTGTCTATTCCCTTAGGGCTCTGGTTAACATGAGACCCCCTGTCTCGGTTCCGGTTGGAGCGAGTGGTCGCATCTGCACGTCGCTCCAACGGGTAGTATAACTTTTTCATTATATTTCATTATATTTCATTATATCACAACGGTTTGATTTGTCTTATCTTAGCAATTTCTTCTCAGCTAGCTACATAGCCGTCTTTGTATCAAAGATAATTGCGTAATTATCGTATTTCGCCGTCCTAACGTAGTCTTCACTAGCCAGCTAGCTAACGTCCACTGATTAGCTGCACTGGGAAAACTATTACACTCAACTGAACGACTTGATTAGTTTAGTGTTAGCTAGCTACATAGCTGTCTTTGCTGTCTTCGTATCATCGTATCATCGTATCCAAGATAATTGTGTTGTTTAGGTTTAGAGTGTGTAGTCTTAGAGTGATTATCTTAATTTACCGAGGTTAGCTAGCCAGCTATTTGTCGTCCTTAACGTAGGTGACTCTGCTAGCTAGCCAACAGCTAGCCAACGCGAGCCAACGTCTTCTGTATAGAACTCAACTACCCGGTCGCATTCACAGGTTGTATCACATTTTCACTTCATTTCATTACAGTACAACGGTTTGATTTGTTTGATCGTAGCTAGCTACTTAGCTAGCTACATAGCCGTCTTTGTATCAAAGATAATTGTGTAGTTTAGAGCGATTTTCTAGGTTCGCTAGCCATCTATTGTCGTTCTTTTAACGCAGCGTAACGTAAACAACACTGCTAGCTAGCCTGCTAGCCCCCGAATAGCAACACTGCAGAAACTATTACACTCAACGGAACGACTTGATTAGTGTAGTGTCAACAACGCACCCACTGCCAGCTGGCCTACTTCAGCAGTACTGTATCATTTTAATCATTTTAGTCAATAAGATTCTTGCTACGTAGCTTAACTTTCTGAACATTCGAGACGTGTAGTCCACTTGTCATTCCAATCTCCTTTGCATTAGCGTAGCCTCTTCTGTAGCCTGTCAACTATGTGTCTGTTTATCCCTGTTCTCTCCTCTCTGCACAGACCATACAAACGCTCCTCACCGCGTGGCCGCGGCCACCCTACTCTGGTGGTCCCAGCGCGCACGACCCACGTGGAGTTCCAGGTCTCCGGTAGCCTCTGGAACTGCCAATCTGCGGTCAACAAGGCAGAGTTCATCTCAGCCTATGCCTCCCTCCAGTCCTCGACTTCTTGGCACTGACGGAAACATGGATCACCACAGACAACACTGCTACTCCTACTGCTCTCTCTTCGTCCGCCCACGTGTTCTCGCACACCCCGAGAGCGTCTGGTCAGCGGGGTGGTGGCACCGGGATCCTCATCTCTCCCAAGTGGTCATTCTCTCTTTCTCCCCTTACCCATCTGTCTATCGCCTCCTTTGAATTCCATGCTGTCACAGTTACTAGCCCTTTCAAGCTTAACATCCTTATCATTTATCGCCCTCCAGGTTCCCTCGGAGAGTTCATCAATGAGCTTGATGCCTTGATAAGCTCCTTTCCTGAGGACGGCTCACCTCTCACAGTTCTGGGCGACTTTAACCTCCCCACGTCTACCTTTGACTCTTTCCTCTCTGCCTCCTTCTTTCCACTCCTCTCCTCTTTTGACCTCACCCTCATCTTTACTAGATGCTGTTCTTCCACTAACCTCATTGCAACTCCCCTCCAAGTCTCCGACCACTGCCTTGTATCCTTTTCCCTCTCGCTCTCATCCAACACCTCCCACACTGCCCTACTGGATGGTATCGCGCCGTCCCAACCTTCGCTCTCTCTCCCCCCGCTACTCTCTCCTCTTCCATCCTATCATCTCTTCCCTCCGCTCAAACCTTCTCCCACCTATCTCCTGATTCTGCCTCCTCAACCCTCCTCTCCTCCCTCTCTGCATCCCTTGACTCTCTATGTCCCCTATCCTCCAGGCCGGCTCGGTCCTCCCTCCCGCTCCGTGGCTCGATGACTCATTGCGAGCTCACAGAACAGGGCTCCGGGCAGCCGAGCGGAAATGGAGGAAAAACCGCCTCCCTGCGGACCTGGCATCCTTTCACTCCCTCCTCTCTACATTTTCCTCCTCTGTCTCTGCTGCTAAAGCCACTTTCTACCACGCTAAATTCCAAGCATCTGCCTCTAACCCTAGGAAGCTCTTTGCCACCTTCTCCTCCCTCCTGAATCCTCCGCCCCTCCCCCCCTCCTCCTCTCTGCAGATGACTTCGTCAACCATTTTGAAAAGAAGGTCGACGACATCCGATCCTCGTTTGCTAAGTCAAACGACACCGCTGGTTCTGCTCACACTGCCCTACCCTGTGCTCTGACCTCTTTCTCCTCTCTCTCCAGATGAAATCTCGCGTCTTGTGACGGCCGGCCGCCCAACAACCTGCCCGCTTGACCCTATCCCCTCCTCTCTTCTCCAGACCATTTCCGGAGACCTTCTCCCTTACCTCACCTCGCTCATCAACTCATCCCTGACCGTTGGCTACGCCCCTTCCGTCTTCAAGAGAGCGAGAGTTGCACCCTTCTGAAAAACCTACACTCGATCCCTCCGATGTCAACAATTACAGACCAGTATCCCTTCTTTTCTTTTCTCTCCAAAACTTGAACGTGCCGCCCTGGCCAGCTCTCCCGCTATCTCTCTCTGAATGACCTTCTTGATCCAAATCAGTCAGGTTTCAAGACTAGTCATTCAACTGAGACTGCTCTCCTCTGTATCACGGAGGCGCTCCGCACTGCTAAAGCTAACTCTCTCTCCTCTGCTCTCATCCTTCTAGATCTATCGGCTGCCTTCGATACTGTGAACCATCAGATCCTCCTCTCCACCCTCTCCGAGTTGGGCATCTCTCGGCGCGGCCCACGCTTGATTGCGTCCTATCTGGACAGGTCGCTCCTACCAGGTGGGCGTGGGCGAGAATCTGTC
>NC_060195.1:1704685-1708531 GCF_021184085.1 Oncorhynchus gorbuscha | reverse complement strand
AGGAGAGATGATATAGTAACAGAGATATAGAATAAAGGAGAGATGATATAGAATAAAGGAGAGATGATATAGTAACAGAGATATAGAATAAAGGAGAGATGATATAGTAACAGAGATATAGAATAAAGGAGAGAGATATAGAATAAAGGAGAGATGATATAGTAACAGAGATATAGAATAAAGGAGAGATGATATAGTAACAGAGATATAGAATAAAGGAGAGATGATATAGCATAAAGGAGAGATGATATAGTAACAGAGATATAGAATAAAGGAGAGATGATATAGTAACAGAGATATAGAATAAAGGAGAGATGATATATAGATATAGAATAAAGGAGAGATGATATAGTAACAGAGATATAGAATAAAGGAGAGATGATATATAACAAAGATATAGATATAAAGGAGAGAGATATAGAATAAAGGAGAGATGATATAGTAACAGAGATATAGATATAGATAAAGGAGAGATGATATAGTAACAGAGATATAGAATAAAGGAGAGATGATATACAAGATATAGAATAAAGGAGAGATGATATAGTAACAGATGATATAGAATAAAGGAGAGATGATATAGTAACAGAGATATAGAATAAAGGAGATGATATAGTAACAAATATATAGAATAAAGGGAGAGATGATATAGTAACAGAGATATAGAATAAAGGAGAGATGATATAGTAACAGAGATATAGTAACAAAGGAGAGATATAGTAACAGAGATATAGAATAAAGGAGAGATGATATAGTAACAGAGATATAGAATAAAGGAGAGATGATATAGAATAAAGGAGAGATGATATATAGTAACAGAGATATAGAATAAAGGAGAGATGATATAGATTAAAGGAGAGATGATATAGTAACAGAGATATAGAATAAAGGAGAATGATAAAGGAGATATAGAATGATATATATAGAATAAAGGAGAGATGATATAGTAACAGAGATATAGAATAAAGGAGAGATGATATAGATATAGAATAAAGGAGAGATGATATAGTAACAGAGATATAGAATAAAGGGAGAGATGATATAGAATAAAGGAGAGATGATATAGTAACAGAGATATAGAATAAAGGAGAGATGATATAGTAACAGAGATATAGAATAAAGGAGAGATGATATAGTAACAGAGATATAGAATAAAGGAGAGATGATAGAATAAAGGAGAGATGATATAGTAACAGAGATATAGAATAAAGGAGAGATGATATAGTAACAGAGATATAGAATAAAGGAGAGATGATATATAAAGGATAGAAGATGATATAGAATAAAGGAGATATAGTAACAGAGATATAGAATAAAGGAGAGATGATATAGTAACAGAGATATAGAATAAAGAGAGATGATATAGAATAAAGGAGAGATGATATAGTAACAGAGATATAGAATAAAGGAGAGATGATATATATAACAGATGATATAGAATAAAGGAGAGATGATATAGTAACAGAGATATAGAATAAAGGAGAGATGATATAACAGAGATATAGAATAAAGGAGAGATGATATAGTAACAGAGATATAGAATAAAGGAGAGATGATATAGTGATATAGAATAAAGGAGAGATGATATAGTAACAGAGATATAGAATAAAGGAGAGATGATATAGTAACAGAGATATAGAATAAAGGAGAGATGATATAGTAACATAAAAGAGATGATATAGTAACAGAGATAAGAATAAAGGAGAGATGATATAGTAACAGAGATATAGAATAAAGGAGAGATGATATAGATAGATGATATAGTAACAGAGATATAGAATAAAGGAGAGATGATATAGTAACAGAGATATAGAATAAAGGAGAGATGATATAGTAACAGAGATATAAAGGAGAGATGATATAGTAACAGAGAATATAGAATAAAGGAGAGATGATATAGTAACAGAGATATAGAATAAAGGAGAGATGATAGTAACAGAGATAAAGGAGAGATGATATAGTAACAGAGATATAGAATAAAGGAGAGATGATATAGTAACAGGAGAGATAACAGATGATAGAATAAAGGAGAGATGATATAGAATAAAGGAGAGATGATATAGTAACAGAGATATAGAATAAAGGAGAGATGATATAGTAACAGAGATATAGAATAAAGGAGAGATGATATAGTAACAGAGATATAGAATAAAGGAGAGATGATATAGTAACAGAGATATAGAATAAAGGAGAGATGATATAGTAACAGAGATATAGAATAAAGGAGAGATGATATAGTAACAGAGATATAGAATAAAGGAGAGATGATATAGTAACAGAGATATAGAATAAAGGAGAGATGATATAGCATAAAGGAGAGATGATATAGTAACAGAGATATAGAATAAAGGAGAGATGATATAGTAACAGAGATATAGAATAAAGGAGAGATGATATAGTAACAGAGATATAGAATAAAGGAGAGATGATATAGAATAAACAGATGATATAGTAACAGAGATATAAAGGAGAGATGATATAGTAACAGAGATATAGAATAAAGGGAGATGATATAGTGATATAGAATAAAGGAGAGATGATATAGTAACAGAGATATAGAATAAAGGAGAGATGATATAGTAACAGAGATATAGAATAAAGGAGAGATGATATAGTAACAGAGATATAGAATAAAGGAGAGATGATATAGTAACAGAGATATAGAATAAAGGAGAGATGATATAGTAACAGAGATATAGAATAAAGGAGAGATGATATAGTAACAGAGATATAGAATAAAGGAGAGATGATATAGTAACAGAGATATAGAATAAAGGATATATGATATAGAATAAAGGAGAGATGATATAGAATAAAGGAGAGATGATATAGTAACAGAGATATAGAATAAAGGAGAGATGATATAGTAACAGAGATATAGAATAAAGGAGAGATGATATAGAATAAAGGAGAGATGATATAGTAACAGAGATATAGAATAAAGGAGAGATGATATAGAATAAAGGAGAGATGATATAGTAACAGAGATATAGAATAAAGGAGAGATGATATAGAATAAAGAGATATAGAATAAACAGAGATATAGAATAAAGGAGAGATGATATAGTAACAGAGATATAGAATAAAGGAGAGATGATATAGTAACAGAGATATAGAATAAAGGAGAGATGATAACAGAGATAGAATAAAGGAGAGATGATATAGTAACAGAGATATAGAATAAAGGAGAGATGATATAGTAACAGAGATATAGAATAAAGGAGAGATGATAGTAACAGAGATATAGAATAAAGGAGAGATGATCTAGCATAAAGGAGAGATGATATAGTAACAGAGATATAGAATAAAGGAGAGATGATATAGAATAAAGGAGAGATGATATAGTAACAGAGATATAGAATAAAGGAGAGATGATATAGTAACAGAGATATAGAATAAAGGAGAGATGATATAGTAACAGAGATATAGAATAAAGGAGAGATGATATAGATTAAAGGAGAGATGATATAGTAACAGAGATATAGAATAAAGGAGAGATGATATAGTAACAGAGATATAGAATAAAGGAGAGATGATATAGTAACAGAGATATAGAATAAAGGAGAGATGATATAGTAACAGAGATATAGAATAAAGGAGAGATGATATAGTAACAGAGATATAGAATAAAGGAGAGATGATAAAGTGTTTACTGATAAAAGATAATGACAGGACCGTGTTAGTCAGTACCAGTATCATATTATCAATGTGCTGGTGCTAGATGAAGGAGTAATGCTCACCTGGGATAACGAGGGCGTCGAAGGCGGTGATCTCTAGCTTGGCAAGGTCAGACACATCGCCGCGGGCGATTCGAGCACTCTCCTCCAGGACGTTGCGTTTCTCAGC